>NW_008237953.1:24245-28242 GCF_000691975.1 Corvus brachyrhynchos
AGAGTGCATCCATCATGAACAGTAGGGTCTCTTGATAAACCCTGAAAGACATATTAAAGTAAAGGGCATTACCAGATGACACTGCCAGATTTATTAAGTGTGGAAAAGATTCAAGTATCTTCATAAAGATTATCACCTCCACAGTCCCCTCCAACCATTCCAAGTCTTGCCTATCTTTTTACAGACATGCAGAAATTTCAACACGAAGAGGCAACTGCTAAATAAAATGGATCGGGTTGTCTTGAGTAAACCAGTAATGGATGCAGCCTTACTTGTCCTGATGAGAATTTTTCTTTTGATTCCAGCCGAACTAACTCTTTTTACCAAAAATGATTAATCTGATTGATAAGCAGAAGGACTATTCAAAAGAATGATTGATATGATTAGCCATTTCAAATCAGTACAAAATGACATGCATTATTCATTCACCAGAAAAATTCCTGGTGAACATACCCATTTCACTGTCAATTTAGTTAGAGGTTTTGCCCCTTCTGAAGCAGTCACTTGAAGATCAAGCCCTGTATTTCCATTATTTGCTGCCCACTTTAGAGACTTCAGTGGGAGCTCTGAAACTGCAGTGAAGGCAGACTATAATTTTAAAATACACTGCAGCCATTATTTGAATTACATTTCCTTTTAAGTTCATTACTTCTTACTTGAGATACATGCTGTGTGTGTCTCACTCCTTGGATTTGCTCTGTCCTCTGAAGTAAGGCTGACTCTTACTTGTAATACAAGAAGGTCACGCATTTCAGTCAGTCTGAAGCTGCGAGCAGAAGTTATGGCTTGGTGACATTTACTCTTTTTGGTTTTAACTGCAGTCCTTGAATGGTGTGCTAGTGTGGAATACCACTTTTTTTCATGGTAATGCATAACCACATACCTTTAGTCTGAGATAATTTCCTCTAATCTCTAAAATAAAACATTCATGAAGAGCTATTGATTAAGGCTCAAAAAATGAACTTTCAGGCTCTTTTGTTTCAAAGCAAGTGATTTCTCTTCGTCTGGTAACAGAAGGGAAGTCCTGGCTCCTTGAACATCATAAATGTAATCAAGCTGTCATCCTACTGCTTGTGGTAACAAACAGAAAATGCAATAGAGGCAACTTTGCACTGCAGATTAGTGGGGTTCATTTAGTCTCAAAGGCCATTTGTACCAATCCCAGCTGAAGTGTAAGACATCTGGGAAATGTATTTACGGTGACTCTAGAATCCTTCCTTTCTCACTGACTTCTTGTGAAAACCCTAAATGAATCACAGTCTGGAGTCTGACCTGAAGCTGAGAAAATACCCTTTCTTGTAAAAGAATGAGAGTTAATTACTCAGTTTGAAGGCTAACATGAGAAAACCAGTCTTTCATTGATTACTAGGCAATCATATGTTTGGAATCACAGCAAAACTGTATTTTGTGCAGTCAGGAGAATTTTATGTGAGGAGAGAAAATGCCCAGCTTCAGGTTGGAGCTCTGCCTGAGGTCAGTATCTGCGACAAGTGACCCCACAGGAGAATCAGATTAACCAGGTCCAGAGAAGACAATGCCTTGCTGAAGGACAAACATCTCCCACTGTTCTCTGAGAAGCTGATTTCACCTTGTCCATGACATGACCAAGCCCAAGCTCAGAAAATTTAGCAGGGAGGTCTGCTGCTGGCTCTTGTCCTCGCTACCACCACAGGGCTGCTCCTGGCAATAGTTTATGTGAAATGCCATCCAGCAGCCAGGTAGGTTTGGCTGGCTGGACTTGCACATGGGTGGCAGCAATAGGAGCTTTACTGTTAACATGAACACCACTGCAATTGTCAGAGCATTGTGTGAGGGATCCACACAGATTGCAAGCCTTGGCAATGGAAACTCCACCTCCACCTTACAGATGCGGCTCGTGTACAGGCATACGGGTACGAGGATCCGCATTAGTTCAAAATGCTTTTCCTGCCCTGCCAAAGGATATACAAAATGCAAGGCACAACATCTAAAGATTGAAAATGTTGTAGTCCATGAATGCTGATAGCTTTTTGAGACCCCTGTCTTAAGAGTGCAGAAGCAGGCAATTCCAAAATGTTGGAAGTCAAGCAAGTGGTCATGAGGCTTGGGCAGGCAGGGATCTTCTAGAACTTAGGAGGAAAATGAAAGTGCATGGACGCTGGACACCAGGACAGGCAACACGGGAGGACTACTGAGATGTTGTTTGCCTTTGTAGGACGAAAATTCATGTAGCCAAAACTTAGTTAGAGTTCCAGCTGGCTGGCACTGTGAAGGACAACAAAGATAGCTTTTTAATATATGTTAACAGTGAGAGAAGCAGGGAAAACACTGATCCATTACTTGATGAGGCTGGTCGTCTCACAAATAGGGATGTGGACAAAGCAGAGAGGTTTAATGCCTTCTTTGGCTCCATCTTCAATGGCAATAATGGTCCCTGGGCCCCAGAGCCTAGAGAGCTGGAAGATGATGACTGGAGGAATTATAAACTCCCAGTTAACTCTGAACTTGCTTGTGACTTGCTGATCCAGCTGGATGCACATCAGTCTATGGAGCCCGATGGAACTCATCCCGGGGTACTGAAAGATCTGGCTGGTGTCATCACAAGACCTCTCTCCTCTACTTTTCAACAGTCTGAAAGGTCTCAGTTGACTAAAGGCTGGCAAATGTGAGGTGGTGAGGCACTAAACAGGTTGCCCAGAGAAGTGGTGGGTGCCCCATCTCTAGAAGTGTTTAAGGCCAGGCTGGATGGGGCTTCGAGCAGCCTGCCTGAGTGGAATATGCCCCTGTCCCTGGCAGGGATTTTGGACTAGATGATCTTTAGGGTCCTTTCAACCCAAACCATGCTACAATTCTATGATTCTATAAAGTGTCCCAATTTTCAAGAAGGAAGTTTAAGTATAAGAAGGAAGACCCTGGTAAATACAGTCCTGTCAGTTTCACTTTATTGCCTGGCAAAATTATGGGTAAGGCTTTTCTGCAATTTATAGATACACGCTTGAGAGACAATGCAGTCTTCAGTGGTCATAGGCAGCACAGAATCACAAAGGGAAAGTCTTGCTTAACGACCTTAATTTCCTTGTGAGTAGGTCACCCATCTAACTGGCCAAAGGAAGCTGGTAGATGTGGCGGTTTGGGATTTTAGCAAAGCTTTTGATACTATCTCACACAGCACATAAACTAGACAAGTCCATAATGGGATGGGTGAACAATTGGTCAATGGGTCTGGTCCAAAGTGTTATAGTGAAGGAGGCTTCAACAGGCTCGTGGCCAAGTGGAGTTCCTCAGAGCTCAATTTTAGGGGTGGTGCTCCTCAGTGTTTTTGTAAATGATCTCAATAGAGGATCTGAATGAACATTAGGTAAGATTGCCAGTGATACTCAATTAGGAGGAGCTCTGGACTCCTTTGGGAGTGGAGAGAGAACTGGATAAAAAAAAGGTCTGTGTGATCACTAACTGAATGCAATTTAACAAGTGTTGTATCCTCCACCTGGGGTGGGGGAATCCTCATTGTATTTACAGACTGGGGCATCAGAGGCTAGAGGGCAGCCCCGGGGAAAGAGATCCTGGGTCTTGGATTGATGGCAAGCTGAACATGAGTCAGCAGTGCCCTGGCAGCCAGGAGGGCCAACCCTGTCCTGGGGTGCATCAGGCACAGCATCGAGAGCCGGGCAAGGGAGGGGATTGTCCCACTCTGCTCTGCACTGGGGCAGCCTCACCTCGAGGGCTGGGGGCAGCTGTGAGTGTCACAACATAAGGAAATAAAACTATGTCCAGAGGAGGGTGACTGAGATGCTGCAAAGGTCTAGAGGCAACACTTATGAGGAGCAGCTGAGGTCACTTGGATTGCTCAGCATGGAGAAGGGAAGGCTGAGGGGTGATCCCATTGCAGTCTACAGCTTCCTCAGAGGGGCAGTGGAGTGAGAGGCGATGATTTGCTCTCTCTAGCCGCCAGCAGTAAGACATGAGAAAATGGAACAAAGCTGGATCAGGGGAAGTTTAGACTGGACATTAGGGAAAG
>NW_008237953.1:28266-43843 GCF_000691975.1 Corvus brachyrhynchos
CCCCAGGGAAGAGGTCATGGCACCAAGCCTATCAGAGTTCAAGGAGAGTCTGGACAGCGTTCTTGGTTATACAATTTACTGTTAGGTGTCAAGAACAGGGTGTTTGACTTGAGGATACTTATGGGTTCCTTACAATTTGAGATGTGGTATGATTCTATGATTCTAAATCATTCAGCTAATATTTTCATAGAAGTATAGAACAGCTATAGAAACAGTTACAGAAAACCATGACAACAGTTATAGAAACAGTTACAGAAAACCATACAACAACATTCGTATCTCTCAAATTTACAGGACAAGGTAGTCCATAAATTAAAGTTTTTTCTAGGAAAGAAACATACAAATATGTTAAATGAGGGCTCTATCCCCTTTGTAGACTAGTCTAATATATTAATTCACTAATTCGTTGTTTCATTAATGAGGCTTCCATCTCATAAATTCTCTAATTTGTAACTTGCAGTTGGCAACTTACATGCCTATGAATAAAATAGTTACCCAATCAAGTAAGGGTGGCAGAATTTATCCTTTCTTGCCTATCAGGGTTTGGGCATTCCCTGTGTCACACGGGGAACCACAAAAGTCTCAGTAGTCTGACTGCTGTTGGATGCACTTGAAAATCTTTTCTGTTAAGCTGAGATATCTATGCCTTCCAGTCAGAAGGCTTGTCTAAAATTTCCCTAAGTTAGTGGATTCAGAAGAAACTGACAGTCAATACACACCCACAAAGCTCTCAAAGATGTCCTGCTTTGCAGCCTTTACTTTGCTGCAGTATCTCAGGTGCAAAAGCAGAAGAAAAAACACATAGAAGCATATAATGAAATTCAGAGACCATAATTTTCTTTTAAATTACACAAGTATGCAGCCCGCACCACTTGGCAAAAAGTCTTCCGATGACACCACCACCTGGGTAACTTTGACGGCAGTTCCTCCTCTCTACTCTAGATTCCCAAATTTTGTCATGTCATAGGTAAGACAAGGGTAATCTCAAGGCAAGTATGCATACACGCTCCTTCGCTGGGCACTGCTAGGCTGAGAAACAGCGCTATAGCATCACCCAGTAAGTCAGCTGACCTTTGCCACCCAGCAGCACTCAACATGACTGCAGCACTGTACTTCAAATTCAGGAAAAGCTCTGCGTAATTCAGGATTTCCCAATATCTTTTTCAAACCCAGTCTTCTGATCTTACCAGCTGTCTTGTAACTTAATGAAGGATGAGAACGATGGGACTGAAACCAGTTGGCACAACTGGCAAACTTCTTGTGGTTCTGCCTCGGTAGCAAAGCTGTATGCAATTTTTCTAATGTGCTATATTAACAGGAATTAAATATATGTGCCTAGCTTTCTCCTCAGTCCAGCACCAGCTGTGGTGAGTGGGAGAGAATCCAGACCTCAAAGCTTGGAGGTAGGCTGCGACCTGACTTCACCTCAGCCTGCCCAACAAGCAGAGGTATTTGTTCAGAAAAAAATTCTCCATGTTCTGCAAGGACATCTACTTGTCAGAACAACTTTTGGTTCATGGAAAGTCTTTCAAAAAAGTGGCATGTAATGTAATGTAACTTGTTATTATAACCAATCTATCTGCCCATCATTCTGTCTACACACTTCTCTCCTTCCCTTCTCCTCTCCCCTATGTTCTGAGCTTTTCTAAGTCAGGATTTGTATCTTCTTCACATTACAGTACCTTGTATATCTCTGCTAAGTGAGAGTGTACTTTCTTCCAAATGTGACCCACCAACGATATTCCCTGTAGGATATGATAAGCCTAGGAAAGAAATCAAAAAAATGTTAGTTTTTTCCCTGTGGTAAAATCTTTATACCTTTACATCCTGGCAAGATGGGTCTCAGCTCCTGAAACAGATGTTATGTCCTGGTGTCACCCTAATTAGTCCACTGGAATTATCCCAAGACTGATTTCTCCATCTATCATAGAAAATTTACTGCTGTGAAGGATGTAGCAGATTTGTGTCTCTCAGGTATCAAGACAGTATATTTGGAATATTCTAAAATAGCAAGAAGCTATAATTCTGTGCACTGCATCTGTATCACATGCATCACGTGCATGTGGTAAAACCTTAACACAAAGGGAAATACTCGCTGTTGCCTTTGACTGCAAAGGGATGAGGATTTCTCCCACACTGGTAAAATGGAAATAAAATGGCTACACAAAAATAAGTGATAAGGCAGAGCAAAATACAAGAGAGAAACAAATATCTAGTGAAATCTTTAGAAGCTGTTCACTGAATTACTGGGTTTTAGTAATCTGAAAAATGTGGCACTTGTTCTAACTGGAATGTTTTCATTTCTATTCCTACACTGTTGGGAAATGAAAGACAATAAATGAAGATGATTACTAGAGATTTTTGCCCACTGTTAACTGGGAGGAAAGGTGATGTAGAGCAGACTAACAGACCAATATACTTAGTAATGAAGAGCCACCTAAATTGGTATAAGTTTCTCTTGTTGAAAAAGTACAGAGAGGTAACAGAATTCCTGTCCATATCCTGAGCCAGAAGCTGTAGCTCTCTGTGGGAGGCACACATGTAACCATTGGAAAATGGCTCCACTGTTTTCTTTTGAATAGCTTTTCACCAGGTGCAGATGCCAGATGCACGACCTTCTGCACTGCAGAAATCTCTGGATCACTTTTGTCGCACAGGGACTTTTCCACATAAATGTCATACCCCTAGTTTGTCCCAGTATTTCAGCTTTCACTAGGAAATAAAGTCTGTGAGCACTTCGTTGAAAAAGGAAGAAGAAAGAAGAGGGATACTACGAAAGGACTGCCAGATCATGTTTTGCTGTTAATTTGGAAGTCAGTTTGTTAATAGTCATGGCTGGATGGAGAGATGTGATTTAATGGTTGGAGCACAGAACTAGAAATGATAAATCTCTAATTTGGCTCTGAAGCATCATCTTCTTGTGGCCTAATCCAAGCTACTTAATCTTTCTTCAGCTGTAAAATGGGGATACTATATGTTTTGCAGGGCTGTATGGAGGGCTTATTGGCTTAAGTTTCTGAAGTATTTCACAGAGAAAAGAACTGAAGATGTACTTAAAAATGTGGATAGAAGCTTCAGTTCAGGTGAGGTCTTGAAATTCTAGTGCTTTACTTGCATTTATCTGAATTTCACTTTGAAGATACTGAGCTTCTAAAATTTCATGAAAAAAAGACATTTTAAAATCATATTATTCTTTTCCAATACAATGATATATTTTCTTCCCTCCAGAACTGTTGCAGATCCTGATGTTTGTTGTTTATTCACCACCTATATTTTTCCTCCTTTCTTCTTTCCCTCCTCTCTTTACATATTTTTTGCAAAAGGTCATAATATTTATAATTTTTTTATATATAGCAGAGTGGGGTTGTCTTCAGTTACACTGTCCAGGATATGTTTGGCTCAGACAAGCTTCAATTCACCTCACACGCCCAATTATAGTTCTGGCAGCCTTGTAAACAATTACCCCCAAAACCATTGTCCAATCAGTCAAAATCATATGCAAGATTAGTAGCTATAATAACTATTAGAGAGACCTGTCGATTGTTAGAAAGGGTTTTGGAATTGATAGTGTACAATGAGTTCAATGGAAAGTGGCCTCCTAAGAGTCAAGCTTTGAGGATGGAAAACAAGACTTTGTTTTTAAATTTATTTTTCTGAAGTTATTAATGACTTTTAAAGAAAAAGGTAGTACCTTGTTGCTGTACTACTTTGAAACAGGTAGTTGAAATGTCAGTCATTTAGATTTGGAGCACAAAAGATTGAAAACCAGAAGGTTTCAACAACATGTCAATATTCATAAATAAGAACACAGAATGGGAAATATCTTCAGGTTAGAGAACCGAAAATAATTATGCATAGCAAAATCCAGACCACATACTTACTGTCTTATAATCAATAGGAATACCCCTGATTATTCCTACTCTAGTAATATTGCTCAGTGTTACAAATTCTGCTTGTTTTCCCCAAGTACTTTAAACACATTATTAGACATAAAATCACCATTTTCTTACAAACTGTACGGTGAGCTCTTGGGAAGGTGTGCAGTAATTTACATAAACTGGGCTAAATTTGCTTTCTGCTGCAGTCAATGGCAAAACCTTTTAGTGTCAGTAAAAGTAGGATTCAGTCCACACTTTTGCTAAATAGGAAATGAAAGCACTTATATTAATTTATTTACTTTGTGTCAGTTTTTCAGGTGAGCTACTCGTGTCCTGTTCTGCTGTAGGAAAACCACAAGATTCTGTTCTAATAGAAGGCTGCATCCAACTGGAATTCTGTTTAAAAGATGCTAGAATCAGAAATCCTATTATAAATTGGGACAAGAAGCAGGTCTGTTAAGACTTCTAGAGAACAAATTAACAAGTGGGAATGGTTAAGTCAGAAATGACTTGGTGTTCTAATTGAAGAAGTCATGCAGCATGATGTCACTCTCTGTTATTAGTATTTAATTGCTTTCAGAGAGAGCTCTGTGTGCCTCTCTTCTCTCTCCCACAAGAAAACACTCACAGCATCTAAAATGCATCAAGTTATAGAAGAATGTTGCTGTTTGGTCTGTTTTAAGTTCATGTAATTAAATTAGCTAAATAAAAAACACAGAGATGTTTATAGGCTCAGCTTTGAATTTTTCATTTTATGTGTCCAGGTCTGTTTCCAGTCTCATTGGCTGGTTTAAAAACTATTCTCGAAGTGTGTCTAACGAAGAATAGTCACATCCATGACTGCACCTGGTTTGCTGAACTGGCTATTTGAATTTTTCTCAGCAAAGTGCTAGTGTTGCGTAATTACATCATAGAAACTGAGAGGGAGAGGAGGACACTCTGCTAGCTACTTATCCATTCTTATGAGCTATTCAAAATATTTTCTTTATAAAATTGTTGGGTAAGATGAACTCCTCTTTAGCATTAAAGCTAAGAAAAACTTTTAATTTGTGCTTCTATCAATTGCAGATCATCTATCTGCCTCATATTATCGGAATAGAACTGTATGTTCGTTCATACACCATAGAGAAATAAAGACTTAAATAAATGACATTTCAAAGGAGAGAATTACACACTGTAGACTAGTTTAGATTTGCATAAAGATTTGCCATGATTTCATGGCAGTAGAACTACTGAAGCACCATTACCCTGAGACTTGTATCTATCTTGTTTTCTACATCTCTGATGACATGCAATATACAGACTGAGCTTTCAACGTTTTCAGCAATTCAATAATGCTATTATGCAAGAGAGAAGTTTAAGATAATTGACATTGAACACGATTTTGACAGACTTCGGACTTCTTCATCACTATGTCTGTCTCTACATGCTTGTAAAACAACAATCCTGAGAAATGTTACACACTCTGAGAACTTGCTCCTTATCACTTTGAAAAGAATGTCCAGCTCACAAGTTTTCTATTGGCCTATCTGCAAAGTTGAAAATTAGATATCTTAAACACTGCTGTGAGGGACAGGACTGTGTGTGGCTCATGTCTCCTTCATCTACCTACGCTCCAGCTTCAGAAAATGTAGGGGGGGGAAAATCTAAGTTAGGCCTTCTGAGAGAAGAGATAAGCCTGAGGATTCCTCACTTATGAAAATATGAAATACCTTCTTTTTCTCCAGACATGGGGATTGCAGTCCTACCTTGGGGCAGCCTGACACAGGGTTTTTCTGACAATTTGCCTTCATCCTACCTAATGGGCTTCAGCCAAAAAGCAGAAAGAAGTAAACCTCTTAAGTGCAAGAAAAGAAACCTTTCCTTTCTCATGTCCATGTGGTGACTCCAGAAGTAAATTCCCTTCCCACTGCAGCAGCTGATCCCTTCTTACCAATGATACTGTACTTGTTTCTCTTGGTTCCGATACATAAACCCTAAACATACTGCACTTCAAACGACCAAGTAAGCCACTAAAAACTTACTGAACCAGAACTGCTCATTGGTCAGTTCTGCTCTTTTCCAGTTCTGAATCTCAAACCATTTTTTTATGTAGTTTCTTCTCCTTAGGTACATTTATACTACATTGCTATAAAGTTACAAAGGGGGAGATATGGATGAATAAGCTCTCTGAACAAGTTATGAACTTCATGAAATGAAAATACTTTCCCTATGGGAGTCCAACGCACCTTCAGAAGTTTTACTGAGGCTCGGTATCCTAGTTATTTTATTCCTGTTACAGATTTGGTTGCTTCTGCTTGAAGCTGGTTCTGACATCCTTTCTGTGTTGCCCGGGATGAAGCAGCAGTAAAAAGTCCTGTGAAAGAGCAGTGAAAAGGAGCACAGGGCCTCCTTGATATGCTTGGGGGCTGTGGTTAAGGTCAGGCAGTTGATCATTGAACTCCACTGCAGCTGTGCCAGCGCCCAGCCATGTACTTTGCTGGTTCAAACCCTGTCCAGACTTTACTTCGGGGTTTGACTTCAGACCTGCCTTGTCACTGCAAGCTTGCTCAGGGATCATTGGACTCGTTGCTGTTGTAGTTTCCAGAATCAGACTTGCTCTGCTCTCCTTGTTCTGAGCCCTTGCCTGAAAATCTGCCACCCCACCTGTCTTGCTGTAGCTGTTGGTTCTGGGTTTATTTTCCCATATGGACCGATGCAGTCCTTTTGCTCTCTGACAGACTGTTTGCTCTTCGTAGGCTTGTTTGGGGAGATGAGGAGGACATGTCACCCACAGTCAAGGAACATCTGGAGTGCTTGCAACTCCACCTGGGAATGGATGATGAACTGAGTGAGAGCCTCTGGATCAGTACTAAAGGGGGAGCAGGGACAGGGGATTTTATTGTGGGCGTCTACTGCAGGCTGCATGACCAGGGAGACAGAGCTGGTGAGGCCCTCTACAGATTTATATGAGCAGCCTCAAGTTCACAAGCCCTGATCCTCATGGGGGACTTCAGGAGAATTTGAACATCTGTTGGACAGAGGGCACAGCAGAGCATAAGCCATCCAGGAGGTTCCTGGAATGCATTGATGTCGATTTCCTTCTCCAAGTGACAGAGGAGGAGAGGCGCTAAGACGGACCTTGTTCTCACCAACAAGAGGGGCTGGTGGGGAATGTGAAGCCCAAGGACAGGCTGGGCTGCAGTGACTGTGAAATGGTGGAGTTTGAGATCCTTGGGGAAACAAGGAGAGCACACAGGGAGCTCACTGTGCTGGACTTCAGTAGAGCTGACTTTGGCCTCTTGAAGGACCTCCTTGGTAGAGTGCTATGGGACAGAACCCTGGAGGGAAGAGGAGCCCAAGAGAAGTAGATGGTATTTAATGATCATCTCCTCCAAGCTCAAGAGCAGTGCATTCCAACGAAGAGGAAGTCAGGCAGAAATGCTGAAAGGCCTGTGTGGATGAATAAGGAGTCCTGGACAAAGTCAAACACAAAAAGGATGCCTACAGACAGTGGAAGCATTGTGTGAGGAATGCACAGAAGCTGTCCAGGACAATTCCGGACAATAATCAGGGAGAAAAGCTAAACCCGTCATAGAAGTAAACGTGGCCAGGGATGTCAAGGGGAACAAGTAAAGCTCCTATAGGCATGTTGGTGGTAAAATGTAGAGTAGGGAAAATGTGTGCCCCCTCCAGAAGGAGACAGGAGACCTGGTTACTCACGATATTGAGAAGGTGGATGTATTCAATGACTGTTTTGCCTCAGTCTTCACTGGCAAGTAAACCAGCCACATTGCTCAAGTCACAGAAGGAAAAACCAGGGACTGGAACAATGAAGAACTTCCTGCTCTAGAAGAAGATCAGGTTCAAAAACATCTAAGGAACCTGAAGTTTCACAAGTCCACAGGACCTGGTATTTCTGGGGGTCCTGAAGGAGCTGGCCAAAGAAGCAGCTAAGGCACTATTCATCATATTTGAGAAGTTACGACAGTGCAATGAAGTTCTCACTGACTGGAAAAGAGGAAACCTAAAACTTGTTTTTAAAAGGGAAGAACAGAAGACATGGAGCTACAGGCTGGGCAGTTTCAACTCAAGTTTCAGCAAGATTATGGAGCAGATCCTCCAGGAAACTATGTGAAGACACATGTGAAATAAAGAGGTAACTGGTGACAGCCAACATAGCTGAACTAAGGGCAAATCTTGCCTGACAAATTTAGTGGCTGCCTATGATGGTGATACAGACATAGTGAGTAGGGAAGAGAAACAAATATCATCTACGTGGCCTTGAGCAGAGCACTTGGCACTGTCCCACATGACATCCTTGTCTCTAGAACGGAAAGACATGGAATTGATGGATGGACCACTTGATGGATAAGGACTTGACTGGATGGTCGCACTCCAAGAGTAGAAAGTGAAGAGCAGTGACAAGTGGTGTCCTCAAGAGTCAGTGCTGGGACTGGCACCTTCAGCATTTTTGTCACTGACACACACAATAGGATTGGGTGCACCCTCAGCAAGTTCACTGACAACACCAAGCTGTGTGATACTGTCACGCTGCAGGGAAGTGATGCCATTCAGAGGGACCTTGGTAAGCTTGAAAGGTGCACCTGTGTAAATTCCATGAGGTTCAACAAGGCTAAGTGCAGGGTCCTGCACTTGTATCAGGGCAATTCCAAGCACAAATAGAGAAGGCTGGATGGAGAATGAATTGAGAGCAGCCATGCAGAGAAAGACTTAGGGGTGTTGGTTTACAAGAACGTTGATGTGAACCAGCAATGCACACTTGCAGCAGAGAAGGACAACTGCAGCCTGAGCTGCATCAAAAGGAATGGCCAGCAGGTTAAGAGAGGCGATTCTCCCCTACTATTTCCACCCAGAGCACTGTATGCAGCTCCAGGGTCCCCAGAACAGGAAGGCTATTGACCCGTGGGACCAATTCCATAGGAAGGTGATAAGAGGGCTGGAATACCCGTCTTATGAAGTCAGACTCAGAGGGACTGGGTTATTCAACACAGAGAATAACCTTATTTTGGCCTTTCAGTATCTAAAAGTGGTCTGCAAGAAGGCTGGGAAGGGACTTTTCACAAAAGCATGTAGTGATAGAACAAGGAGTAATGGCTCTAAACTGAAAGATGCTAAGTTTAAATTGGATATTAGTAAGAAATTCTTTACTGAGATGTAGTGAGTCACTGAAACAAGTTGTCCAGAGAGGTTGTGGAGCCACCATTCCTAGAGGTGTTCAGTACCAGGCTGGATGTGGCTCTGAGTAATCTCATATATGGTGTCCCTGCCCAGGGCAGAAGTGTTGGAGTTACATCATCTTAAAGGTCCTTTCTGACAGAAACCATTCTAAGATTCTAATTTTTTTGTTGTTGTTTATATTTGGTCTATTTTACTAAAAATAATGCAGGAAGATGCTAAACTCTAAAGAAAATTTAAGCCAAAAAGTCAGAGAAAGTTTATCTGTATGGTGAGGGTGTCTCTTACTGCCATAAAGAGCAGTAGTATTAGAATATGATTTGCACACACACCTTTTTAGCCATCCAATACATTGCCTCATGAAAACACAGCTTTTATGAAAAATGAAATTTCTTGAGTATAATTTTTGAGTAGATACATCCTATGTATCTTTTGGCTTTTTACTTTACCTTCCTTCACATTTAGAACTTCACTATTTGCTATTCAAACCCATCTCCGACTATGTCATACTTGTGGTACATGAGGCTTTGTTTTCAAAGAATGAGGTTTATAATATTTATGAGAAAAAACCCACATGTTAGAAGAACATTTCCAGTTAAAGATTACTTTTTGACCCCTTAGTTATTTCAGAGAAATCCTGATATCATAGGTTAGTTTGTTTTTTTCTCAGATTATCATGAAGATCCCTATTAAAAATGTTTGAAGGCAATCAATCAGATGTTTATATAAGTGAGAACGATTAGATCTACTCTCAAGGTTTATTTTTATACAGAAGTGTTTCGAATGGCTCAAATTTTCCATATTGCTTTTTATTAGCAAATAAAATAATGGTACGAATATTTTTTTAATTAACATTGCTTTCAGAAGTGAGCCCTATTACTGTTTTATGTTTGTGACACGATAGAGACATGAAGACATTCTGTACATTTAACAGCAGACTATAAAAGATCAGGGCTTCACTGGCTGTCCTGGTTCCTATCATCATGAAAGTGGACACTTCAAGAGCTGACTGAGGATGTTGGTATATTACTTTTATGGAGAGTTTTTTCTAACATAATATAATGTACATAATGAGAGACCAAAGGAACTGGATAAAAAGGGAGTAGATTAAAAAGAAAAAAAAAGGAAGGAAGGAGGAAAGGAAGAAGGAAAGGAAGGAGGAAAGGAAGGAGGAAAGGAAGCGGGAAAGGAAGGGGGGGGGAAAGGAAGGGGGAAAGGAAGGGGGAAAGGAAGGGGGAAAGGAAGGAGGAAAGGAAGGGGGAAAGGAAGGAGAAAAGGAAGGAGGAAAGGAAGGAGGAAAGGAAGGAGGAAAGGAAGGATTTGTCTATTATGTGGTAGAATACCATTTTGTACATCTTGCCACAACCTTCTTAAAAATTGGTGGAAAAATGAGGGCAAGATACACGGACAGCAGAGACTGGCAGTGGACTGGGCAATGCAGACTAAGAAATGAAGGCTGAAATCAGGCAACATTAAACCACTTTTGTCTCCCTCTTTAAATTTGTGAACAGAACAACAGAGCTTTTAATGTTGTTAGTAAAGGAAAAACATCTGACAACAATTAGAAGTCTACGTAAGTATAGTAAATTAACAAATAGTCAGCCTCTGTGGAAATACACCAGTGTGAATGAACTTGTCACAGTCTTTGTGAGCTACACACAGGTGACCCCAAAATGTGGTTTTTTCAGTAGAGAAATTATATTCAGAAAACATAGTCAAGGACCTTCATCAGGAGGAGGCTTAGGGGGTGCTGGGCAGGAAGCAGTATTACAGGAAAAAGACAGCATATTCTTTTACAGCCTGACTAATTGCATACCAAGATAGGTACCATCAGTCACAAGACAGTAAAGATTGCTGCCTGTAAAAACTATGTTCTTTATTAGTTGATTCCCAAACTTTAAGCCATGGCTTCTGGATCCACTCTTTATTTTTCCAAGACTCTGGCTTTAGGGGCAAGTGATTACTTAAGAAGCAAAGAAAACAAGCTTAGAAACCTACTTTATGCAAAATAAACATAACAGTTTTCTGCATTGAAGTAAAAATCATAAAAAATTAGGAAACATTTAAGAATGCACAAATAGCTGTGAGTCATATACAAGCAAATCCTAACAATTTTCTCAGAATTTTTCATCTGAATATGAGTGACTTGCATGTGTTCAGACATACAATAGCATGACCTAAATATACATGACAAACATGATCTTTTTATTGATAAGCTTTTGCAAAATTTCATTAACAGTATTCTAAATATCACCACTGAAAACAAGATTCTATTCAAACCTACTCACTTAGATAATCCTTCAACTCAAATGCAGCAGTCCTCTCAACTCAAGGTTTTTTCAGGTCCCGTGGACTTAATTGACATGAACCAACTGCATGCCTTGACTATCTAGCAAACTTTGTTCAACATGGCTGAGAGTAAGAAAGTAAAGCCTTTAAACAGAAGATCCTCTTCTGAGGATCTGAGAGAAGAAAATCTTATTTTGATAATTCTAAGAAAACAAATTCACTGTCACAAGATCATCAAGTTTTAGAAAAAAATCATGCCAATTTTTCTCTTTGAAAGCATATTGTATGTTTTCTCAATATCTCACAGTACAGACCACACCGCCGGTTCCCCGTGGGCATGAAAACAGAAGGAACACTAGCCAACATTAAAGTAAAGAACCAGCACATGGGTCAAGCCTTTCTACAACTGATAGGAAGAAAGAAAACCCAAAGAGGGAAAAAAACTTCTGTTTTCAAATACTGTGATGATTGAGGCTCATAAATGCCTACTAGTAGAAAGAGAGCTAAATGAGTTATTACAACACATCTTATCTAGAGTTGAAAGCATTGATGGCTGACAACAGAATCCAGCAGCTGCTGTCAAGCACAAACTAATTTCTCTTTATTACCTGTACAGAGATCTTACCCATTATATAAATTCCTACACAAATTCTGTCCTATTGCATGGGATTTTTAACTTTCTCACTGGTTATGCTTAAGCTTTCTGAGAAATGAGTTCCCTTGCACTAAAAACCCCCTAAGATGCTCAGAGTCATCAATATGGGCAAAGCTCTTTTGTAGGTTCTGGGTACTCTGGTGAGAGAAGACTCATGGCATTATTGAATCCTAAAGAGACCTCTTTCCCCTCTCAAATCAAAAGGTAGCGTGTCAAATTCTTCCTCCTCATGTGCAATCAGATATCATTGCAGGAATCAGCATTAGTAAGTCAAGAATTTAGTATTTTTTGAGCTGGCTTTGTACAAGTCAACAGGTTGCTTTCCAATCATTTTCTCATGGACTATTTAGAAAAAAGGCATCCTAGTGCCTTCAGTTCTCCTTCAGTATCCATACCAATTTCACTACCTCTTTCCTCACTTAAGATTCTGAAACTTTACAGGGAAGGCATGTTTTTATGTTGCATGAAGTTACAGATATCTTTTATTCCTTTACAGAGATTTTTCTCTTATAACTTTCTCTTCAGTTTACGTGACATTTTGATTCCTGTCAAGACTAAGCTGAAGGGAACAGTTTGTGTAATACACCTTCTTTACAGAGGACTGGTGTGCTTGTGTTATACTTCTTGATTTCCTGCATTTATCTTCATCACCCTCAGTCCCTGGCTTACAGAAACTTTGCAGTTTGGAATGTGTACTAGTTTGAAAACAAGCCAGTGGGAGATCACAAGTCAGAATTATAATTTAATAGGAAAATTAAAATAAATGCAATGGTACAAGAACACTGACAGAGTCAGGATACAACCTGACACTCTGTTATTCAGGGTGGTGGTAGCAGTCCAGATGAAGTGGTGATCCTGTAGAAGGGTCTGATTTCGCCTGAAGGCCCAGTGGTAGCTCTTGTCCTCTGGGAATCCAGCAGGTAGGACTACTTGTGCTGTTCCAAACCCCAGATTATATCCAGGTGGGAATGCTTGGTTCCTCCCCCTGGGCAGAGCATCTCACAATGGGACGATGTAATTCTGAGTAATGTGGTGGGGTCCTTGATTGCCCATTAAACAGAGATAGGTCCTGGAGGGAGTTATCAGGGATGAGTCATGGTAGGATATAATGAACACTGCCCCACCTGCTTTAACAGCTTGTAAAGATGGTAGTAGAATACATACTATTGGCTACATCTTACACTGTAACCTAGGGCAGAATGGCATAACAATATGTCTCCTACACTACAAGAAGACAGAGAAATTCTGTTTGCTCCATATTTGCTTTGAATCTTGTTTAATTGTTCTATGTGACACTGGAGGATCTTTAGCAGAGTACAATGGAAGGTCCCATTCTCTGTACAGCATGCTGGCTATTGCAGGTTCAAAGACTAGGTATACTTCTCTCTTATTATAGGCATGGCTTTAGGAAACCCAGACACCCAAAGGTAGGACAGTGAGTTCCAGAGCTGGCTACGTACTTAAAAATCGGGCACTGCAATGGCTAATGTGTTGTGTTCCTAAGTATCTGACACTGCTACAAAGCTCAGTGTGAGAAGGTGTTTACTCTTCCCACAGGCTGGCAAAACTGTTGTGTATTCTGTTGCATGCACAACCATGATGAATTTTGACTGCATCAGGCAAGATGTTCTTTGGAAATCTACTTTGGTTACGATTTGCCTGCACTATTCCTTTTAAACTAATCCAAAGCAAACCACACAGTGACATCACATTGAATCTGGTGGGAGATTTGCTTTACAAAGAAGTTTGTAAGGGTGCTGAGCCATTTGTGGGTTGGTTTTGCTTTGTTTTTTCATGCAAACATTTTGAAAAGGGGGAAAAAATTTGGTGTCTCGGAAGTTTTTTGCTATGAAAATTTAGGGGGTTTTTTTTGATGATTTGTATATGTGTAAGTAGTATGTTTCACACTCTTTGAAAATATAGCAAAAGCAATAAAAAAGAAAAACTGAAGAAAATATACCACTTAATCTCATCTCTGTAGAAACAAAATCTATTTGGCAAAGAAAAAGAAAACAGTTGTGAGAAATTCTCTTCCTTTTCTTCTGATACAGCACAGTGTGTGTCTTGTAAACACATAATCCTTCTGTGGTAGTTTTCTTCAAACTGAAGGAGCATCACACCAGCAGTGCAGGCTTTTGCTGACACTACTTCCTACATATGGGAAAACCATGTTGATCAGCTCTTAACTACTTTTAGCTGCTGCTGACCAATAAGCATTTCCCGTTTTGGAAAGCTGATCAGGCCAGCAAGGTGTTACATGGTGCTAATGCGGAAAACAAAATCTCCCTTCTTCTGCTGACATATTTTTGGGAAGTAGGTTGATTTGAGCTTGTGGGTGATGCCTGATATTCTGCTAGAGAGTGACAGTTCATAATTGCACTTTTCCTGGAATCATCTCATTCTTCTAATAACGATTAGACATATTTTCAACATGTTGTGCTAAAATCAGATACCAAACACTGGAAATTTATGTAACACATGTGGTGTTGTCTATAGAGGTTTATTAAAATGGATAAGGTAAAAAATCTCTCATTTATATTCCTCTATCTGCTCCTTTTTATATAAAATCTTAATCTTGTTTCAAAAACTAAATTGTGTATGTCGGCATTGCAGGCTCCTTGTATGCATATGAGGTCCATGACTATGTCTGCAACATCTGGCCATACACCTTAAAAATGTACACTGAAATTACCCTTTCAGAAACCTGAAATGCTTAACAGTGGTTACAGATTACAGCAAAGGAAACCTTTGACACCACAGAGGCATAAATCTAGCCATGGTCTTTGATAACCCATTCAAACTGAAACTATTGAAATTTAGCTGACTATTAAGTCATTTTAATAATTTTCCTATGGAAAGAACATTAAGTATGAAAGTAATTAATCGTGATTATGAAGCAAGCATATTTATCTGAATAGGACCTGTAACCAGCATGGTCTTAAAGTCTGAGAAAAATGTGACCATAACAATTAAACTGCTTTGAAGCTCTGGTTTCAAAAGTCTACCTCCCCATAATTTTGTGGTGAGTGTTTTCCCCTCTTTCAGTTTCATTATAAGAACCCATCCACTTTGTGACAGTAACTACATGAGAGGTCTTCTGAAAGGGAAACTGTTAAACCAAATGCACACGAGCCTGTGCAAAGTCATGAACATACTCAGATGTGTGTTACCCCATAGATCTGGAGCACCTGGAAAACCTTGCACATAGCAAGTGACTGCTTTGGGACATTTCAGGTGGAAACCACCAGTGATCAGAGGCTCCTGTACAACTCTGTAGGCATGAAAGTAAGTGTCCTATTCTCTCAAGTGACAGTCACCCACTACTTACCTTGGTGGCATGTATAGCACAGCTCCAACATTGGGCATGTCCAGTAGCTGCTCTGCTTTACTGGCTGATGTTTCCTTCAGCCTTTCTAGGTAATTACCTGGCCCAGCATTTCATGAGTTTGCAGAGGCACGGCAATTTCTCCTACAAACCACGATTTTTCCACACAGCCTTTTTTCCTTTCTTTTGAGCCAAGCAAAGCAAAACAGTAGCCATACTAATGGCTGGGGGATTTCCCAGCGGCAGGCGGCC
>NW_008237953.1:43908-63365 GCF_000691975.1 Corvus brachyrhynchos
AGCAAAAAAAAGAAAAACTGTAGCCATACTAATGGCTGGGAGATTTCCCAGCGGCAGGGCTCCAACTACAGCGCCTTGCAGAAATAATGCAGACTCAAGCTAGAACTGCTGAATTTAAGACCAACTATAACAACATCTTTTATTCTCAATTATTTCAATATAGACAACATTAATGTCCTCTCCTTCCTCCATGGAATTAAATCCATGTCCATTGAGAGCTGTTTTATATTTTTCCTCTGAACCCCCATTTTTCAATTCGTAGGACACTTACTATCTGCATTAGACATGAAAGGAACATCTCAGACACCAGTATGTGAGATCAATGTACATTCACAAAGACAGTAAATGGAAACTTCTAACTTGCTGCTCTTGCTTTTAATTTTCTCCTCTTCCTCATGATATTTCATAGATCGTTTGGGAGCTGGAGTGCTTAAAATGCTCTGCCTGGCTAAGAACAAGTTAGTCATAGTGAGAACTACAAAAATGGTGGTCTCACTCAAAAGTTTCAAAAGAGTGAGGCATGCTGCGCAGTGAGAGGTAATGATGAGCTGTAACTATTTTTTTTCAGAATGCACATCCAAATTTTTACCTGTGTAAACACAAACGTCACAATCAGCTTTCTGTACATGACAGTTTCTGGTTTATTTTTTTGGAAATGAGTATCATAACAAAAACATTCAGTTAAATTTAAATGAAAATGTTAAGTGCAACAGTTACATTTATCTTAACCCCCATGTGTCAACACAGGACTCAGTGCTGCTATCCCACGGATGACTTCTGTGAAGTAGGCAGATTGTGCCACTAGACTCTTTGAGGCCAGAGTAGAAAGGCAGGACTCATAGTTTTGTGAAAGCTTCCCCAAACCTTTAAACACAGAAACAAACAGCTGGTGGTTTTGCAGCTGGTAGCATGCTGGTCCTTGTGTTTACAGCAAACCAGTCTTGCTGGTAAAACAGCACTTCGCTGTCTGGATTCAAAGTAATTCAGACAGAGGGACTTTGCCCTGTCTGTAGACACTGCTGAGCCTGAAAGACAGTCTCTAATGCTTTTTTTCCACCAGGTACTAACAATTTAGTTTTCTCTAGCTGACTGAGTAAGACACAGTTTGCTCTTGAGTAAAATAAAATAAAGTTGTACTGTATTAGGTGTGTCCAGGATCTGTCATGCTTTATTTCTAGACGTTTCTGGGTCTTTCTAGGTAATTGCCTTTCCTTGCATTTTGTAAGTGTACAGAGACACAGTAACTCTGTAATTCTTCTCCACGGCACCTTTTTTCCTTTCCTCTGCATGATGAAAGCAAAATACTGCAGTGTGAAGCCCGTGAGTTACTTCGGTCCTAAACTGTTCTCAGGTTCTTATGGACACATAAGGCTGTTTTTACTCCATTTTTATGGGTGAATTTACTGTTCCATATTAGAAAGATCTCTTCCTTTGAAATGGTTAGTTTGTGGGCTTTTAGCAATTAAATAAAACTAATCCTTGAAGGAAAAAGAGTTTCAAGCAACCACAATGTGGACTGTGAACTTGAATGCCAATTGAACAAAATCCTCAGCAGTATTCATGTTGCAGTAATAACAGAGAGTAACTAGAAACAGCTCCAAAGGAGAAGGCCCCTAACCCACTTTAAAAAGCTGGAAATAGAAACACAACCTTTAATCTCTTTTGGTTTGGTTCAAAAAATTAAGAGCCAATGCTAAAGCTTTACAAAACTAGCTCATGAGCTGTCCATTCATTGCACCATGTACTATGAAACCACTTTGACATTTAAAGTTCAAATTCAGACTTAGTGGAGCACTTTTGAGTGGAAAAGGAGAAAATAGGAAAATATGCAAAATGTCTTAGAGCATGATTTACCAATTCTTTCTCAGTTAAACTTAGATCACAAATTAAACTATTTATCCTCATTTGCAACATTGCAAAACATCTTCACAGTGGAATATTCTGCCACTTGCACTGTCATTAATAATAGTGTACGCTGTACTTAGACCTTAAGTAATATGTTATTGTTGCATGGGGAAAAAAGGGCTACCTCTCCCCTTACATATATTGTATAGGACTGTAGAGCCAGACCAGTTTAATCTGTGGTAAAATTATTGAGAATTTCAGAAAATCCATTAAAATTTACCACCTATTTTATGTGCAATGCAAACACTTCCATTTGCTTGCTGTTTTGCAGAGGAAATTCAGGTGGCTTTGTTTTTCCATAAAGGAGAACTTCTCAAGGGGAAATGTGTATGGTAGCTTTATGAACAGAAGAATATTAATTTTATCCATGTAATAATTATTTCTTGTTTCTATCTAATCCAAATAGAAAACAAAATCAGTTTCATTCTGTAAAGAAAACAAAAATATTTTTCTGCTCTTCTCCTTTTTGAAGAACATTTACAAAATGCCTCAAAAGAACAACGCAAGTGTTTTCTATATGCTTGTTGAGCATGATATGCTGAGGTTTTTGTTTTTGTTAAGTAAGATTCATCACTTTTTAAGATGTCAAACACATCATCTATTTTAAACACATAGTTGTGAGTTTACTGTGGCAGGCCATTTATAGCCGTCTTTGTTTAGGTCAGATGGTTTACCAGAAAGTATTACTAATTACCTATCACAATTGCATTGCTATAGGTTCATCACAGCATAAAACTCCATAAAAGTCAATTTTTTATTGAGTTGCATCAAAAATACGAAGTGGGGCACACACATTATACTTATACACACAAAATTAGAAAATGGAAACTGTCATCGGGGCATCAGAAGTCATTGTCCCAGGGCCTCCATTTTACTTTTTTTATTCTAGCACATTCCCCTTTTGCAATGTCAAATGTTTTTCTTTTTCTTTTTTTTTTTTGTTTTGAGAAAAAATCCCTCTGTATTTTGTGTTTCATTCCTCAACTGAACTGTCTAAATTAGGATATATGAGCAGAATAAAATATCCAGGATTTAAATAAACTTTTACAGATAATTTCATCTATCTGTGTTTTCTGCAGTGTAATGGGTTTTTTGTGTATCGTAACAATGCAAAGAACTGCATCAAATGCAAAGAGGTAAATTTTAAAGAACTCGAGCCTGGAATAGGCTGCATCCTTTCAATTGCAATGATGATATTAGAATAAAAATCGTATTTTCATAGTACCTTACACTCATTGTTCAAAGATTCAAGGAATGAAAGAGCCAGGCCGATCTCAGTACTACTTACGGAATTAGTAACAGTGACATGGAGAATATACTGGTTACACAATTGCTAATAAAGTTATCTGTGGTCCTGATACTGAAAGCAGAGTTAGGTACAGCTCCAGAGAGTATTCCTGCACCATAGAAAAAAAATCTGAACTGTTGCTTTTATTCTCAAGATGACTGATGCAGCAAAGAGCTGAAATTCAAGTATACTCATGAACTGTTGCTTGAATGTGTTGAATGACTGCTCATTCTTGGACTTCAAAAAAGTCTGTTCAAATGAACACAAGCCAGCATCTACCACTTCTTTGTAAACCATGACGATTTATCTACTAAGCATAAGTTCAGAGATTAAAATAAATTTTACATAAAAATTCTTTACTCTATCAATTTGCATGATGGTGGTGTAGGATAAATGTATAACTAAATATAATGTTTTTATCTTTATTGCCAGTTATTTGAGCCAGGTAATTATAATAAAAATCCCAATATTCAACTCTTGCCTTTCTTTTATTAATTCAAAAGTTGTTGCAAAGAATAAGGACCTTGTTTTGAAGATGTCAAGAAGAATGGATCATACAAAATCCCCTAAATTATTTCCTACAAAATTCTGTCACCCTTGACTATTCTAAACAGCCAGATTCATGTTATTTTTTTTCCCCTCAGTGAACATATACAAAAATTGCTTTCTTCTATGGTTAATACTTTAGATAGCTTGTTATAATTTGCCATGGCAAAGTTTTCATAGCAGAATTACAGCCTAAGAAAATTAATGATGAGCAGCAAAATGCTCCAGGGATGTAGTGCAATTATTTTCATGATAACTCACACCCTGTATTTGCTTTACTTCCTCTGTCTCTTATGTAAATTGTACTTTAACAAAGAACTGCTCAGTCTATCAGTAAAACATGAAGGTTTATAGAATTAAATGTAAGCCTTATTTCAAAAGGCTTACATTTAATTGATGTCCAAACCCTCTTAGTCTGCAAATCAGTAACAAAAGATGTTTGTCTTCTTTCTGCAAACAGAGCAGATGTCTAAGTAAAATATCACCTCTGGAACAGAAGCAACTGACTTTTATGTTCTCATCACAAAAATGGAAGCTCTACACTGGTGCCCTTTCTTATTTACACCACACACACGGCAATCTTTGACATTCATTTCCTTGAATATAAACAGAAGATACACCCTTCCTCTCCAGAATTTAATGAATTGAATGATAAGATCCCTTAATTCAAATGCCTAATGACCCTATAGTACTTCCACAGTTCTGAAAAGTAAGTGTGTTAAAACTGATTTTAGGGTAAAATAGAAGATTGGTGAAACAGTACCTTTGTGCTTACTGTGAGAGCACTTGTTCACGTACAGCCTTAAGCCAAATTAGATAGAGCAACTTTGATGCTGATTAAAACGATGTTTTCAATTTGTCTAAAAGCCAGTTGAAATGACTGGAGTGCCAGGGTAAAAGTTTTGTAACTTATCTACAGGATCTTTTAACATGAACAGGATACCTAGTGAAAGGACATTAACAATATTGAGATTACTGGACATAAACCAATAGATTGAAAACTTCAGAGAAAAAATGCATTCATTAGAACTAGTCAGATGTTTTCAGGTGAGGTGTTCAGTCTTTAAAAAGCTACAGAACATGAAACTTTCAAATGTGTGCCAGGTCTGAAAAAAAAGAAGAAAGGAATTTCAAGTCACACAGAGTAATACGTTTCCAGAGAAAAATGTTCAGAATATTAATCTACAGTGCAGAAAACCTACCTGATTCAGGTGGAGGACTTAAACCTTGTCTCTGTCCTTGTCTTCTGGGCTAAGCAAATGTTGTGTAAAAATCTCTGCTTTGATTCACTCTATTTTTATGGAAAACACCTAAAGTTCCTGTGAAAATGTACATAATCCCTTTTTCCTACTGTGATATAAGAATTTTTCTTTTCATAAATTTTGAAAAAGGGAGAACTCAGCTTCTTGTCCAACTCTGATATCATCCTCTGCTGAAATCATGGTCACAAGACTTGCTTAGTGTGTAGGGATGACTTAGCATTCAGTTTCCCATAAACTCTTGAGTCCCAAAACATAAAAACAGGAGGAAAAGATCATTCTAAAAGTGAAAGAAATTTAAGTGGGATTTCCATTGCTGCTGTTTGTTTTGGTTTGGTTCATTGGGTTTTTATGTTTATTTGTTTTGTTAACACAAATTCCATAAGGTACTGCTCTTTATTTTTTTCCATTTTAACTTTTTATATAAATTTGATGCTAAGAGTGTAAGAAACTGAGTATCTTATATGATGATATCTTGATTGCCTCCAGAGCAAACAAAAAGTCAAGTCAAACTGTCCAGCCAAAATATTCAAACCACTTTTTGGTGTAAATGATATAAAAACTGGGGAAGTATTTTCCCAGGTATCTGATAGTTACTCTGCTAAAACTTCGGGAAGTTTCTACTTGGACTTTTTTGCAGCTTCTTCTTGAGTTGGGACAGAATCTGCCAATTCTCTGCTTATAGCATTGGTGGTAAAAAATTTCAGTCACTCTTCATGCAATCAGAAATGAACTATGGATATTTTTGCATTTTATTATTATTCCTCAACGGAAACCTTCTAGACTTTGCACCTTTGCATGTTGCCTGTTCTTGAAATTCAAATTCAATGTAGAAGATCAAATCTACTGTTGACAGCACCTCAGTTTTAGCCAAAATTAATTTACAGTAAAATCTACAGGCTTCCCACAAGTTTTTCAGTTTGCTTAGCTCCTATTACATAAAGAAGTTGTGAATCTGGGTCTTGATGAAATATAAAAAACATACTCTGTCCTGTAATAGCTGCAGGGTGAGACTAAGCAAGCAAAATAGTCCTCTCTTACTTTCAAATTTAGCAGTACACTGAACTGTAAAACCGAACATTGGGCAAGATGTGTTCCTGTCATCATAGAATAAGCATACTTCTGTAGAGTCTCTTAATTCAAAATTCTCCACAATTCCACTCTCTTTCAATAAAGTTGTGAACTGCATATTTCATAACTATCTCTAAATGAAAAAATGAACCTTACACAGGTGTGAATGATATTGGATTGGTAAAAAACCAGAAAAAACTGTCCGTATATGTAATCTTTCGGCATGACCAAGAATCAAAAAAGATTTCCATAATTCTATCCACTAGCAGGCTAAACATAAAACTTCTGCAAATTCATGCAAATAAAAATGTCATTCATTGGCAACAAAAGCTACTTCACTTGCATTTCTGGTGCATATTTAGATGTCCAGAAATACATGACTGAGACAAGGCAGAGAATGGGGATGAGCATATAGGTATTATTTCACAAGACTGTAGAACATCTTAAACTCTCCTTGCACGGTGATGCATTGCTTTCCATGGCAACGTCCCATTTGTAATAATCAATGATAACATCAAAGGGTAATTATTTGAGGAAAGCAGACTTATTTAAATAAGATGCCAAACTAGAAGGCAAATATTTAACCTATATCACAACCTAAGCAATGAGAGATACTTAGTTGAAGAGTAGATCTGTGTGTGCTGCCAATTACTTACCATCCTCTCTGCTTTTTGAAAAAAAAGCTTAAATAATGGTTTAAAAATCTATAAGAACTAATTTTAATTTTATCCATCTGTTAGAATAGTATGTTATGAATAGAAGACCCTAGTAAAGCTGAAGGAATGAGTTGCAAAACTGAGTATAAAATATTTATTTTGATGTATATATAATCATAAACCCAGTTCTGTTGCTGATTTTTGGTCTTCAATGACATGGGAACAAGGAGACATTGCAGCCTTGATCCTTTAGTGTACACCTGTCATCTTGTAAGACTCTTACGAGTCTGACAGAATCCCAAGTTGCTATACAAAAGCAAATACTGGGTTTTGAGCCTGATTACATGTAAATTCCCTAAACGTATCTTGTTGACTAATTTCTGATTTTGCATTGCTGATTGACTCCAAAGCATTTTAGTGGATAGAGATAGAAACACCAATGCCATACTGGCAAACTCTGTTCCACTGTAAAGAAGCAGCGGAGCAGATAAGACTGCCAACTAGCTGAACACGTGGATTTTCCTTTACTTTTCTAAAGTAGCATGCATTACACCTTACAGACCTTGTGAAACAGTAGACTTTGCTGAGGTGAAAAAACCGCCAAACAATGAAAAAGCATTTATATGTGTAATTTTTCATAATAGCATATGATTTTAAGCTACACATGAATAATCAAGAAGCAAACATTCTCCAGTCATTGCTTGCTGCCAGTGTACAAGCAGTTCAAGTTTCAGAAGGACTGCTCTCTTTTTTGCCCTTGATGTTAGAAAATGAAGTTTAACAAACGATTATCAGTGATAACTCTACAACACTAAGACAAAAGAAATTGAACACTTAAATGTTTCTGGGCAATTTAATGTGTGGCATTTGATCTCGGTTTTCATAACTGGTGAAGCCTTGCATTTCCCACTAACCTTATGTGAGGTAGTGGTAAGTTAGCAGTTCTGCAAACTCCAACTGTGGTATTGCCAGTTTACAGTTGAAATGTAAAAGGATTTCAAACAGTGGCCACTTGGGAAATTTTTGCTTTTACAAGCAAACTACCAAGCAGCCCTTAGCCCATCTGCTTGGGAATGTCATATTTTATAAACATTTATATTTCAACTCGGTGTTTTAGAGAACTTATGCTCATTGATTTACTGTACTTAAAAGGCAATGTTTGAGAAATTGAGTTTTTATGTATTTTTATCCATTGCTGTCAATGTAGTGTGAATGGTTCTAGAGCTGGCATTATTTATAGAACTATGTAAACTATGGCTAGACTTTGTTTCCCAAGCAAGTTCTGAAGCAGACATCAGAATTAGCTCAAAAAGAAAAAAAAGGGAAAAAACCCCTCAAATACCCAACAACCTCCTCCTCCCTCCTACAGATCACTGTCATTTTCTGAACACTGTATATAATTTTTATTCTAATCTTCTGATGCAAGCTGGAATCTCCATAGGAACCAGTTCCACACCACCATTTTCTACGAGGACAACTAATAGCAATCCAGATTTTAGGACAAACCTGACCAATTATGCACTGTGATACATCAAACACTCTACTACTCATCCCATGACTGAGGCCCTTTATATGGAAAAGGAAAACAGAGTTCAGTTTCTTTACTGAGGGAAAGGGTTGTGCTTTTTTGGTTTGTTGGTTTAGTTTTGTTTCTCTCACAAAATAAGTCCTATTTTTTTAGGAAAGTTAAAACTATAATGCCCTCACTAGTAACCCTAAAACCTGTTCTGTATCACATACATCTCAATTTGTTTGTTTTCCATATGTACTTCAGCAGTTCTTAGTACCTAAACACATGCACACTCATGGAGATTCTGAAGCAATTTTTACAACCGCTCACCTACAGGCTGAGGATCGACAGCTGAGCTTAAAGAACATTTGTACTGCCCTGCAAGCTTCACTATAATGGATGGATTTCTTTTTCTTTTTCACAGATCCCTTACAAATATGTGATGATCCTCAGCTTCATTTATAAATTATACTACCCACAATTTCAAAAAAAGTTTGAAAACTTAGCCAAAATGTAGCTCAATGCCTGAAAGGTAAAAAGCAAGCAAAAGATCTCAATAACAATTTTCTTCCTCCATTAATGCTGGAACTTTGCTGAAAGTACTGTCTCTTGTCTTTTTCAGTTTGTATTTAGGGACCATCTTCCTTGGCTAGGCTTCAGTATTAGCTAAGGTGTCTGCAGAAAATTTATGTTTAATAAAAGATATTAATAATTAAGAGATGACTTAGAATTTACACCATTGACTTCACAAGTTCTGTAGAACAACAGTGGTGAAAATTTAAAAAATGAAATCGTAGTAGATAAGAGCATACATCAATGTAAACACTGTTGGTTTATACTTCAAGTTCTCCTGAACTTGGTATCAAAGTAAACAGGAAAGCCATGACTAAGAGGACCAGTGGCAGAGTCTTTCCATGTATCACCTTCAGTCCTACAGCCAGGAACCCTCAGGCAGACACATTCATTTAACATTCAAGCCTTTGAATATCTGTTTGCACTTCCTTGTTTTCTGCAAGTATCTGGAGCATGCAGGACACATAATCCCCTGCAGCAGGGAGGAAAAGGGACTTGAGTTAGACCACATTTGTCTCTACTTTTTTCCTCTACTTTCCTGATCAAGTACAAGTTCTCAGATTGTCATGGGGATACTCCACAAGTACAACCCGCACCGCCAAGTCACCGTAGTCCATTGTGTCAGTTATCTTAAATTGTATTAATGAATTTGGTCCTTTAAGAACACATTATTCTTGATGTGATAATAGCACAACCAGTGGAAGCAGCCTAACACTTCTGCTATAATTCCCTATATTCAGTCATTTCCTCACATTGATAAACTAATCACGTGAACTGAATTTTCCCATTCTGGTGTTCACTGCAGACTGCAATTTCTCAGCAAAAGCTTTAATTAAAAAAAACCCAAAACAACCACACTCTTCCAGCATGTAAATAAGGGAAAATAGAAATGAAAAGGAGACATCTGAAATCACTAGGTGTTGCTTTCCCTGAATAATAGCTGTTGTGTACACTGCCAAAGTTGAGGATCTAGTGGAAAAATAAATGAAAGTTCTCTTAAAAGCTTTTCAGAAGAGTCCCAAAGGGACACAACTTGACAGACTACTTTAATTCTGCCACTTAGGAATTTCTGGACATGTGATTTTACAATCTGAAAGTATTTTTGAGAGGTTTTTTTAACATGGCCATGAAAAAAACCATATATTTTTGTGTCAGTAACAACATGAAAATGAAAAAAATGCTTTCTTTGTCAATGTATTTCAAAAAGACAAGCTAGAACTCTAATATAGGCTCATATTGGAAGTGTCAGAACAGTAAAAATTGTAATATTTTTTCTGCGCTACACAACCGTAGTCCATTTAAAACCTGTCTCTTTATTTGGACACGTTTTTGCAAACTCAAATAGAAGAACGTGGTAAGTTAATACTGACATACAGATGCAGCAAAAAATGAGTTTGCAGAAAGAGTTAGCTTGACAAAAATGATTTCATGGCCAGACAGCCAGAAACTGATATTGGCAGTAATTCTATAATATTTAAGTGTGAGCAGCAGGCATCACTTCTTGCCTGGAATTTTAGAAATTATTAACAGGAACACAACACTGTATTTATTGTCATGCACTGACTAACTTTCAGGATGGTTTGAAACCAAAACTGAATGAAAGAAAAATGCCAAAAGCAAAACTGGTCCTAAGGAATTTGAGTACAATGACTCAAGGTGTAGTGTATTTCACTGAAGCACAAAGGCACTCTGTGAAGGCTGTAGAGTCAATGTTTCTAATACATGCCTCTTTCAAAATTACTATGGTTCATGCACCTTTTCTGTACAGATGTACTATTCTTTGCCCAACTCAATCAATAATGCTGGAAACATTTTGATAAAATAAAATCCATAGACCTGATGCATAGGTTGAATTCCTCTCAGAAGTATATGTATTGTAGATGGAAGAGAGCACATTGTACTTAAAATCTTGTACTATAGTGCATGCTCTTTTTCTGGAGGTTATGGTTGAAGGGTAAATGGGAAGGGGACCTGGATAAATACAGCTGTGTTGAGAGGGAGTGTAGTGATGGAAGGGGTAATACAAGCCTGCACCATCTGTAGAATATCCTCTCTATTACTTTCTTCCTTTCAATTCCACAAAGGTTATTTTAATGGCTGCTGAAATCCAAGATGTGCATTCCTATTGTAGCTCTAGGGCAAATATTTGAAGTTATTTTTGTTTCCATTTAATGGCGAATGGCACCTGTCACATCGAAATGCAAGGAAATACTGGAAAACACTCTGAGCTGGACTGTACCCACTAGTGAGAAACAGCCTCACAGCACTTATATTGTCCAAGGCAAATAAATTCTTATCAACAACAGCATTGAACTTTGAAATTATTTCAAATTAGAAAATCTCTTTACTTTGCCTAAAAAACTTTATACATGTCAGAAATAATTTGCAAGGTTTTACCGTTAGTTCAATTCTTTCTTGATTGGATTACTAATCACAACATTATATTCTTGTTTTCCTAAAATAAAAATCTGAATCCAGAGTCAGAGAGTACTCTGCCTCTAAAGGCAGATATTTTTAACTGAGTACTAAGAATTTGCAAGGAATCTTCTGAAGAATATTTCTATGATAAAACTACGGGAGGGTTTTATCCCTCCTTGCAAAGAAAATTAAACAACTCGTGCTAATATATCTCTGAAAAGCCAACATACTCCAGCAGGGTTTGCTGCAAAACCTCTAAAAGTACTACGGTAATATGCAATTCCTGCCTTGGCCAACTTATCACTTTCTGAGCCTTGATAAGAAACAGCTTTACACTGTAACACTGGACAGTTGCTCAATCACACTGCTTACACACGTGAGATTTAAAACTATTTTGTGAGTTGTTTTGAGTGAAAATTGTTCTTAAATGTAGGTTTTGATAATTCTGAACTTTTAACCCTTCAACAAAGCTATTTACAGTCCAGAAAGACCCCAGTTGCAGAAAGGGCTAGGGCAGTACTCAACAACAGAGGCTGATAATGTAACTTTGGGACTTTTACAATGCTTTCGTATGTGGCCAGTGGCTTTGCAAGAGACCACACACGCACAAACAGAGGCTCTCATAATTGCCTAACATTTTCACCACCTGTTCTCAAGCCATGTTATCAGATGTGAAGGAACCAGTAAAAAACAGTTTATAAGCTATAAATGGAAGCAGCTACGTCAGAGAGCTGATAAACATTTCAGTGCAAGTTATTTGTGTAGCAGACTATAATTTAAATGGCACTAAACTGCTTTAAAGTATTGGTTTCAAGTTACAGGATGTCACAGTTGCTGTTTTGGGGTAGGAGATATGTGTGTTAGGACGATCAAAGAGGTGATATTTCTTGTTTAACAGATCATGTCAAAGATAAGGTTATCTTTCCCTTGCCTTTCTGCTTCATCTTTACCCCTGTCTGCTGCTTAAGTGTGAAAGCTTGGTTCATTTAGAAAAAAAACAGAAGAGTGCCTACCATGTTCAGTCATTTCACAGCCTTCAGAGGTGTTGAGTTAGTACGGAAATGCTGATATCTATCCCCAGCAAAGTCAATGAAATTAATCTTAAAAAAAAAAAAAAGAAAAAAAAGGTAACCTTACCCACACTCTTAGTTTAAATAGACTAATCTGAGTGAAAAATGTGCTTTATATACGATCCAGGTGATTATAAAGAGGAAACTATATCCAGATCTAAGTACAGCTACACATTTCCTACATTGCTCTTTAAAGGAACTTGCTTTAGAAATCACCTTAGTAGTAGGTCCTCTGCCACTGCTGACTTTTATGAAAATTACCTTCTATAAGTATTACATTTGCTATGATACATGATGTAAATGAACATTAGGAATATGATGAATATGTTTTGAATATCAGCCTTATTTCTCCTCACTTAAATCCATTCCTACTTGTTACTTAAGCCCAAAGATCAGAACTGACTGATTTCCAAGAGAGAAGAGAAATTAACTATATTCATGCCCAGTTTTTAGTTGACCCTGTTAGTTTTGCATGTCTCATTCAAAAAAAAATTGTCAGAATTTTAGTTTGTTCTCAGCAATCTTATCCTTGAAATTGTATTCACATGTGTTGGCTACTTACTGGTTTGGATGTATATTATCAGGGTTTTGAATCCCTGCCTGTAATGGACTTTTTTTACGATTATTAAGCTTCTTTTTAAAAAACAGAGAAAGTCTAATATTATATATATATACTACTCAAAAGTTTATTGTGATAGAGATCCATCTACTCTAAAGCCTTACAATTACAACTTGTAAAAAGCATGTTGAAGAATTTTTCATAAATTACTTGCTGCATTGTTTTTAGAATTTTTAGCCCCTCCAAAGTCATATTCCTACATGTGATAAAACTATTCTTACATCGAAATCTTCTAAAATCATTAATTTGTAGATGCACAGCTCTGTGGACATCCAGAGTCAGTTTAGCACTGAAATTATTCCTTACTGTTCTGTCCTATCAGTTATGATAACTTGTTTTTCATTCACTAGGCAGAGCAGGAGTACTGGTATTAATTTTTACCAAAGAGTCACTCACTGGTAGAGCACTGTAGTGTTTGAACAGTGCATTTATTTGGGATGATTGCTTGGAAATTTAATTAAAAATTAAATTCCAAGTTTTACTCTCAGATTATTATCCACATGATGTAAGAAGTGTTGTGCTATAGAATATTATGTATATAGATTTGACAATTTTGGGCAGTTTTGGTACTACTCTCTTTAAAAAACTATGGCAGAAAAAGGAAAAAAAAAGCAGAGACGGATATCAAAGGAAATGCACTATAAAAGGATCAGGAAATAAAGGACATACATGAAGAGATGAGTAAAAATGATTCTTCAGTTTGGAAAGTGAGGAATGGGGCAGGATGAGGGTGGGGGAAAAGAATCACAGATGTTGATGATATTATTACTGTAGTGAAGAGGTGTGAAGAAGGATTTAATGACATCAGTAATGGGGACGTGTAGCAAAATTATCATACACAGACTTAGTAAGAAGAAGTACTGACTTTCTCCACATCTCCAAGTTCTGGAACTTAGAGGCTTGAGATATAAATGTCTCTAACACTGGGTACTGGAGGCTGGGCAATGCATGATAGGAAGTCATGCTATTCTCACCCTAAATATACCAGGTGCTTTTCAAGACTGTCTGCGGGGCTAGGTAGACTTGGATCCAATCCATTGCAGCAATTCTGTAAATTAGATTGTTTTGCAAGGGTGGTAATACTGCTTTTCAGTATGGAAAGTTTCTATTTTGTGCTAATTAGCTGAGGAATGAAAGTTTGAGACTGTGCCTGCAGAGATTACAGAAGGCTCTAACTAATTCTCCCAGCTAAAGCTCTTGTGCTATGCTAACCTTTCTAATTTCAGCAGTACTTTCTGTTCAGATGAACTATAGTTTTCCTGGAAAGGATCTATTTTTCCATTAGCAAAAGCCGTTTTTAAAACACTGACAAAATAAAACAATCTTTTTGGCAAGATAGGCTCATTTGCACGTTCGAAATGAAGTGTGAAAATTGCTGAAAACTGTTACTTTTATTGCAAATATATCCTGTGTTTCTAACAGAACACATTCAGTTGCACCAGACAATGCATTTTGAGGAAACAACCTGAAAATTTCAGAACCTTAAAGGGAGAACTTTAAAAATAATGGTTTATCAAGCTTTTTATTTTTACTCTAAGGTGGCTCCTACCTGAACTGTTTTCTTGTATTCATTGCCTCTCCCCTCTTCCCACTTCTTCCCATGACTTCAGACTCATGACCCATGACCCTGAGTGTCGTGGTTTAGGAATAAAACTTCCCAATCCCGTGCCCCTAGTCTCCTTCTACCAAACCAGATGCCCTTGCTCAATCCACACCTCTTCCTGTCCCCCTTCTTTTGGAGGCAGAGGTTGAGATAAGAACAATTTACTGGAAGCAGCAATGAGATCAGAAACAGCAACAGTAACAGCAACAATGTTAATGACAATATTAATAACAAAAGGTATTAGATAAAGAAATTTGGAAAGTGAAAAAATACTGACCACCAAGACCCTTACTCCCACAGAGATTCCCCTACTCCCACATGAGCTGGCATCTTAACAGTATGGTCTGGCCATGCATCCTCCTAGCTACTGTAAAAAATTAACCCTGTCCTGGCTGAAACTAGGACACTTACTAAGAAAGGTATTTTATACTTTTTCTGATGGATGACTATATTCTGAACTCTTTATCTAATTTGGTCATGAATTCTATAACATTGTATTCTAATTCTAGAACACAATGCACCACCACTTTCTAAAGAATGAAAAAAACAGGTATTTATTACATCTTTTATTAAACAAGAGGTTTTTTCCATCATACTACCCTAGTCATCTGCTTCCCTGTCAAATGCTAGGAAAGGAACTTCTGCTGCTTCTTACTAACCCTGGTTTATAGCAATAACTTTCAATATTCACTATCAAACATTTAAGGTGAATATATCCTCTAAGGCTTTGGTGAAGCTTAGGAATTTTGCTCCAAGAGCACTCAGGCAGCAAGAGCTGAACCCACATCGGTTTCAGTATAACCTGACAACAACCACATGGAAGGGAGCGTGGAAACTGAATGAAGTTTCTGAAGTGTAAGCAAGGTTTTTCACTTTTTTGTTAAGCAGTCATGCAGAGTCCTACCTCACAAACAACTTAATTTCTCATTAGAATGTGCAGCAACAGCTAAAGCAAGGAGGAAAAGCAAAACCCAAGTCCAAAACAGGACAAATACACCTTGGATGCCCAGAAATCTTCATACACAAACCTGGATGCAAATCTGTGTTCTTGAGCGTGTAGCTGTGGAAAAGAATTGATAACAAACTGAACCTTCATTCATACAAATTGGAAATAGACAGATGCAAAACATAGCTCAAATCTAGGCCAGGATAGCAGCCACTGAAGCTCATTATGTCAAGGGAACAATTGTGTATTTTGCTGAAGAGGGTTTGATGAGTACAGAAAGCTTTTCATTATGTGGACACTATTGTGGAGGACTAATATGACGACGCAATTCCTCTTTCAGTCCTTCCTAGGATGCAGCTTAGCAAAATGAAAGCCAGGTGGAAACACTAGCACTGCTATTACCTGCAGTGTATCACTTGTAAACAAAAAGGGAACATCAAGCCCTACTAATTTAAAGATATAATTTTGAAACTGTATTGGCAGTGTATCCAATCCCTACACATATCTCACTATTTAACTGTCATGTGGATTCCATTCAAGGGGAGACTCCACTGGATTCAGTCAGAAAGGATACCAAATAACGGAGCAGTGCCTTATGTACTCTCAGAGTATTAATTTTGTTTGGAAAAAATACAGACATCATGAACTTCAAAGAAAATTAATTATTTATATGTTTTCCTGTTTTTCTTTAGGTGGTTGGAAACAGTCCCTCATCATGAAGATTGAAGTTCTCTGGTCATCTAACCAGGCAGAACCCTGGTTATTACTGCTAATACATTACTCAGCAGGGCTGAGCAGACAGCCCTCTATGGCCTCTCAGAACGGGCATTACAAACCACTGCTGTAAAAGGTTGTGACTGGCTCCACATGAGGAGAATGACATTTGCTATGTAGTGCCATCTTCTGGTGTGGTCTACTCTTGTCTCTAACGTCGGTTCTGTGTTGGTAATAATTTTAAAAGGCTTGTCTGCTTCTATCATGAGCCAAAAAACATTCTGTACATATATCACATGTACATTGAGTACATACCTCTCTATCACCACTTTCAGGAATTTCCATTTGAGTGATTTTTCTTTTCCTTTTCTAAATGCGTATAATCTGAGCAATGGCATACCTATTTACACAGGAAATGTGTGATAAATGCTTTTTTTTAAGACTGGTTCTTCCTTTACCTGCAGCAGAGGGCAGAGATAGAGAAAATACATCTCACCTTTGATAGCCAGAACATAGCTGTGAAGTGATTGTGAACAGTTTTGGAGTTCCACATTGTTCAACTTACCGTTTCTCCAGCTTGAACAGAAGCAGTTTCCTATCCACTTACTGCAACCAGCCATCTAAACTGCAATCTTCCCTATTGTTTGTGGGGTCTTCTTTTTCAGGTTTACCCTGAATTCAACCATTTCCCCAAGGAGGTACAACCTTACTTACTCTTCTCTCACCTGGGCTCTGTTTTAAAATTCTGATCACTTTCCAATCATCAGAGGGCTCCAAAACCTCTGGAGGCTGAAAACATCGTTAATCCCCAGCTGGTAAAGAGCATGGGATCCAAGCAGTGAAACCTGATGTGGATACCACCTTGCCATATGGTCTTTGATTCATTCTGTAGCGTCATCAGCAACAGATCACTGAAATGAAATGGTAGCATCCTGAAATTTCTCACCTCAGCAAAATTTCTACAGTAAAATTTTTGTTTAAAGAGTGATACGGATTTGATCTAAATTAAATAATGATAAGGGGTAAAACAGTGCAAGACCTCATCGTTAAAAGTTGAGGCATTGAACCAAGATATGGAAACAAGATCAAAATCCTGGTGTTACTAATTTCCCCTGCTTATTAGTTGCAACAACCCCATCTTGAATAACCAACAGCACTTTTCCTCACTTGGAAGGTGGGAAACTCAGGGTGATGTCCCTGTGCCAAATGCTCTTGACATCTGGTCTCCAGTGATGCTATGGGCTGCTGAGTTCAGAAAGAGCTCTCTGCTTCAGGCACGGAATCCCACAGGCTGGAGCTGCATGTGGTCTCTCCAGAAGAACACCCCAGAAAATAAAAAGACCTGTTTTTTGACAAATTCCTTATTGTTTTTCTCTTAGGGCTGACTTTGGAGCATGCAGTCAAAAACTACAAGAGAGCAGAGAAATAATAGACAGGGAGGTGCCTGCTGAAGACACATAGAACTTGTGCCCCACTCCATCCACTGGTACTCATTTCAAGAGTTAATGAGAAGAGGAATACAAGCTACTGCTTTCTTGTGTCTCTTATTTCAGGTAACTCTGTAGAGCATTTGATCACAAGAGCCAAAAGAAAAATACAATTTTATGAATAAAAGTGACTGGTCCCTTTCAATGGGCCACAAGCCCATTGAAATGCTGTGTGACTTTCCCTCTTGCAGTTGATTTTACTTGCCTCATACTGACACAACAGTAGGCTGTTCCCTTTACTTCGTTTATCTAGTTACAGCACACACACAGACACATGCACAGATGAAGGCATGCTGAGCCTAAGTCCTGCAGGACAGAGTTAATGATGACACACATCATTATTACATCTGCATGGAAAAACTGAAATAGGTAGAGATGTATCCCCCTTGCCTTGAGCCTGCAAGTCCACATGTCCTAGGAACATTTTGCATATGCAGCAAGCATATTGTATGTTTATTTCTAATGTAGATCTTGTGCTTTCCATTTTGTTCGATCTCTTTCACAGTTTTCCATGACGTGCTTTTTTATGTCTGCAGTGCTGCCTGAAGAACAATCATAAAGGTCCTAATCCTAAAGCTTTTTCTGGCTCTGTGGGTGAAGTGCAGATTTTTAAGATGTTTGCCAAGACAGCCTGTGCAAAGGATTTGTTTTTGCAAATATTTGTGTGCATATGCGTGCACGATCCATTTGTGTGGCCTGTGTGAATACCAACAGCCATTTACCCTTAGGCTCTCTAAACCACCCTCTGCCTGTGTAGAAAACATTTCCCTGCTGCAACGAAGCAGAATTAAAATAGTTATTTGCCCATTTTTTCTTTTATGTACACCCACTCTGCCCCCCTCCCCCATGAACCTCCTTTGCAGTTTTCCTACATGTTCTGAGCAGCAGCTGGAAGTCCCCTTATGTTATCATGCGTATAAGGCAGAGCTGAGGACGGAGGAACAAGGCACTGGAAGCACATTCATTACTGCTCTTTGTCTTGTAGAGCAACTGCTTCAAACTCCCTCCCTGCTGCACCAAGACTCGCAGAAATCTGGTTTTCCACACATGTTCCTCCTTCCTGGTCTCTAGTTGCTACTGTTGCCTCTCGGAGGCGTAGCGACCTGGTTCAGGAACAGCACGATGACCACCTCCGGTCGTTTGGGCCATCAGCTCACAGATACCAATTTGGTAGACGGCAAATGGCGTTTATTCATGGATTACATAGTGTTAAATAACCTGGGTTTGCCACGTCACTTCCTTCTGCTCACGTATTACCTGTAGAGGGGAGGGGGTCTACCTGTCTCATACAACGCGATATCTTCTGAACGCCTGTCCCTAATCACCTACATTTCCCCCCCTCTATCCTAAATTACCCACATTTCCATCCCCCCCATGATTGATTAAAAAACATGCAAAGTATAAATGGTATAAAATTTCAAAAACTAGTAAAAACCTACATAACAACTTATAAAAAGTGATATAACATTTACAAAATAAATGTGCTCTAGAACAATTGTTGGCGGTCAACAAATAGAATGTTAACCTTTCCTAACCGGCTTTTAACAAATGACACCAATTTGTTTAGTATGCAAGGCCGGAAAATCAACATTAGGAGTAACATAGTGAGGGGGCCTATTAGAGTGGAAACAAGGGTGGTCAGCCATGGAGACTGGTTAAACCACGACTCGAACCATCCTTGTTGGGCTTCTCTTTCTCTTTTTCTCTGGGCTAGTCTTTCTCTTAGTTCAGTCATTGAGTCTCGTACAACTCCGGTGTGGTCTGCATAAAAGCAGCATTCCTCTTTCAAGGC
>NW_008237953.1:65026-69110 GCF_000691975.1 Corvus brachyrhynchos
GTGCGGCTTTCCAGGTCTCCTGCTCTTGCAGGGCCTTACGCAAAGCCTGCACGACTTTTCCCCATAATTTAAGGTATTTCTCTGAACCCGAGGACATTGTTTCATCAGCTAGAACCTTGGAACATTTGTCCCATACTTCTGGGTGGAGTATATCCACCAGTTGGTCTATGACCCCAATTTCCAAAAGCCTTGCTACAGCGAGAGTAAAATCTTTTGGCTTGCAATCAATACCCCATTGCTTATGAATCTGAGATAAGACCTTCGCGAGAACTTCCATCCTCCTCGCTGGTCCGGGAGCGTCCCCCCCGCCAGGCTGGTCCTGCCGCACCGGCCGCCATTCATCCGTCCAGGCGAATTCCCAATCCCGATTCCAATTCCGGATCCCAGGTTTCGGCACCACTTGTCGCCTCTCAGAGGCACAGCGACCCGGTTCAGGAACGGCACGACGACCACCTCAGGTCGTTCGGGCCATCAGCTCACAGACACCAATGTGGTGGATGGCAATTGGCGTTTATTCATGGATTACATAGGGTTAAATAACCTGGGTTTGCCACGTCACTTCCTTCTGCTCACGTATTACCTGTAGAGGGGAGGGGTTCTACCTGCCTCGTACAACGCAATGTCTTCCGAATGCCTGTCCCTAATCACCTACATTTCCCCCCCCTCTATCCTGAATCACCCACAGCTACTCTGTCTACTTCATCTCCCTCACTTTTGCTATGCTTTTCTAGCACTGTTAATTGATTTAAGTCTCCCACTCCTCAGAGGCTTCATGGTTGAGCTTCTTGGATAGTGACATAGGAGCTCTGCTTCAAGGGCCATGAAAACACTGTATTTTTCTATCCTATTAAACTGTTTCCTCTAAATAACTAAGAGAGGCACAGAATAAAACCATACCAAATTAATAGTTGCCCTTTTGACAGGATTTCTACAAAACTTTGGAAGTGATTTGTTTAGTTACTTTCTTTCTCATGCACGCTTGCTTCTAGGAATCTACTGAGTTAATTTAACTATCAGTGCAAGCAGTTTTATACCTCACTGTAAAGCCTTGGGTAAATACCCTAGTTTTTTAATTTAAATAAAAATATTGTTGGCATACGAAGTTCATTGTCAAAGTAACGATACCAACTTCACTGCTAGTGTACTGAAAATTAGATCTTTCTGTCTTGAAATCTGAGATAATTGTAATTCACTTTATTGTGAGTAGCCTAAAAAACTAAGTCCTGTTTGCTGCAGAGCACAATACTTACTATTCAAACACCGTCTTTCTTTTAATTATTTAAAAAATGGTGAGTGTTTTATCCCCATTTTTCTGTTAGAGAAACTGTCATAGAGGGAAGATAAATAACTTTCACAATAATTTGAGAATCTTGCTGGTATAATGGCTTTCCATTAGCCTATATTGCTTCCATTTTAGGAAGGCAGATTGCTCAGATTCTTTTAATGTATTTGTGTTCCCCACCTCCAAGCTGCTTTGAAATGATTAAGCACATGGCCAGGAACCACAAGTTCTTCCTTCTTCCACAGCTGGATGCTCGTCATATTTTACGACTACGTGAAGCTCTGCACACAGCACTTAACTTCTGTGAGTGGGGAAAAAAGGGTTTGAAAGAGTGAGGATGCACAACCATCTGTGGAGATACTCACAGCTTTTTACCGGCTAGTCTCCTAGTTCAATGCCTTAGAAAGCCTCGGGCACCCTAGAGAGGTAGCACGGGCAATCCAGCATTTCAGTAGCTCTAAAAGTGGCAAAATGGTAGCTGCAAAGCTGATACCAACAGCAGAAGCAAAGAGGGAGAAATAATAGCTTTTGGTTGCCAATTCCTGCAATTAGAAGCTTTCAAATAGAAACAGAGACAAGATGTTCACAGAAAGGGTGCAAGCCAAAGAGGGTGGGCCCCCTCTTGGTCCTTTCTTTTATTTGGAGAAGGGGAAAGGGGAGGACTGGGGGCAGGGCTGGGGTGACCGGCCAATCAGACACTGCTCTGCTAAAGAGTTTGAGGTACATTTGGCTTTGCCCCCGCTTGGAACAAAGGAGTTCAGAGCACATGGCAGAGGCAAGTGTCTTGGGGAGGGGGAGGGGAGGCTCAGAACAGGCAGCAACAACCATCCAGGAAACTGATACCAGTACTTTCACCTACAGATACAATACAGATATATAGTAGACCACAAAAACTGATGATGAATTTGCATCAGTGCTTTTGGTGGAAACCTAAGTCCTTTTACTCTATACCTCTATACCTCAATGGATCCCAGTCTTCCTCTTTTCTCTTTATTTTTTCTACTGATTCATCTACATTTAAATTGGTCTGTGTCTGTGTACCTTCAGACTTGTGACACTTAGCATCTTAATTTCAGACAATTGTTTTCCACTTAAAAAGATCAAGAAAATTTTATCACAGAGAATCAGGGAAGCATGCCTGTGAGATGAATGCCTCTCACAGGCATATGAAGAAGCAGGCTGGGACTGAATGCTTTTTTATCTTGCCTTTGGCAAGTTAAATATTGCTTACTGTTTGGGAAATCGTGATGGAAATGCACGCAGGTATTTACTCCCCAGTCAATGAGGTAAACAATGTAATAGTGAAAATCTAGCTGACATGGTAGTGTTGTCATCTGAAATTTTATTGCACTTAACTTCAGTTCTAAATCCTTTTATATCTGAAAGTACACAAAAAACTAACTCAGCATTTTTAAAAGACAAGGCAAATACATCTCTCAGAACCCCATTTGTGCATTTGAGTAGAAAAATGTAATCTTGTGCAAAGGAAATGAAAGTATAGAATAATCTCTCAGAGTATCCTGTAGTCTTTATCATGGATAAAAGTGATGATTGAGCAGATAAAACTCCCTTGTGTTTGTACTACAGGTTTCTAAAAGCTAATCTCTTCTATTTAATCCAAGCAATATGCTACAACTGCCAGTGTAGTGTGGGCAGCAGATTTCTCCCTACAGCACACCCTCCATTTGTATTATCAACAGACAAACTGAAATGGCAGGGAATGCACTGCCCCTCAATCTGCAACCACCCAGTAAGTACTGAGCTACTGCCTCAAGGCTATACTGCTCAGCTCTTTGTTCAAAAGACGAAAACCAAATAATATAATGCTTTAGTTAAGGATTCATACTGCTTTGCGCAAAAGGTGGGGCACTAGACCCATTTTACTGCTTTCAGTGAGCAATTTTAGTCTGTTGTTTCCTCTGCTTTCAAATTGTTACTGCATTCCTCCCACCCTCACCACAAGGTTGTGCAGCATTTCATGTACTGTTAAACAGCAGCTTTACTCCACCCTATGAACACCTGTATTTCATTGTTGCTGATCCACCCTGTGGTGATATTGATCCAACCAGTGAAACAACTTGTCCAGTTCCCCTTCTTGTGGAAATCACTTCATGAATCAAGTGTGCATAGGGGCCACATCTTGTTGGCAAGAACCGCAAAAAAAAAATATATTAATATTACATTCTTATATTTAATCTTTTCCACTGCTGTCATCTCGTCATGCTCCTTTAGTATGTCTGTATTCATATGACTTCAGCTAAGAGGAAAGTGCCACTTTCTGAGCCAACAATATAGCACAAGGAGCCTGGTACCCAGCACTCACATCAGTAGCTCTGAATTCCCTAGCTAGGAATGAGTGGTAGGCCTCTGACTGTTCTTGGGCTTGTTCTTATTAAAACTAATTGAAATAAATTCTCAAATTACTTTGCTTTTTCTTTTCCCTAGTAGATGTAGAAAGCCCACAGAAGTAGCAAAAGTAGAGAGTAATTATATGAACTATGAATCCATTCTTGATCTAGTTTATCTTCAATACAGACAGAAGTTTCTTGTGCTAGTAGTCGTAATTGATTGCTTTTCTAATGGTAGTTAGATGGCACAAGCAAGGAAGACGAAATCAGCATGATTTCTCCATTGAAAACAACAATTTACAAAAAGCCAGGAGCATAATTGTCATGCACTGTTTTTTTCTGACAGGCAGCAGAATGCTGCCTGAATGTTATAACTGCACTGGCTTTTGCTTCAAGAAGTGGTGAGAAAATCATTGGCTTCCAAATACGTGTGATGGGAGTATGGGCAACTCCG
>NW_008237953.1:69691-107281 GCF_000691975.1 Corvus brachyrhynchos
ACTCTTTCATACTGCAGGGAGCCTAGGATATTTTGTTTTTAAAATGTGGCCAAGGAACTTCAACTGAATTTTTGAAAAGGGGTTGTGTGAGAAGTTCCACAACACCTATAGTTAGGCAGTTGGTGAAAGGAATGATTTCCCCAAGGGAACTAAGGGAAAGTGGGTCAGGGTTGAGGAAAACACATAGCAAAATTAAGTACAAGTTTCCTCCTGTGCTATGACCTTCCCTACCTGGTATTATTTCTACTGGACTTACTCAGAACAAGTAAACTTCTATGGTTAGGAACATGCACTGCTTCTGGACAGGGTGAAGTTAACTTCCTTCTTAGGTGCCACATTTGGGATTTGTGGATAAAACCCTTGATAAGTCACCTCTGTTTCGGTTGTTGTGAGCAGCGCTGGAACAGCACTGAGGCTTTCTCTTTTTCCCTCTCTGTCCTCCCAGCATTAGGCCAAGGGCAGTCAAGAAGTGGGAATGGGGTGGGATCTGGACAGCTGACCCAAACTAACCAAACCTTAGGTTAGTTTAGCTGAGCTTAGTTTAACTTAGTTTAGCTTAATTTAGTTTAGCTGCTGACTGGCTTCAAACGACCCCAGAATGTATTTATTTAAATGAAAAAATTAACTCTTCCAGCTAGAAGAGACATATAATAGGAGGTCCTGGTTTTGGTGAATCTGGAATTGGTCATTGATAAAAGTACTGCTGCACCTACTTTGTAGAAAAAGATGTATGTATTATTTAATCAAGCAGATAGCAGCAACATACTTTAGAGAACACTGAATAACCAGAGCTCATGTCATGCTAATTTGTCTTGAATCAGCACATTATACATGGATTTTGTGTTCTCCTCTAAACTTTCCAGAGAATGATCACTATTCCAATGCATCTTTACTCCAGGTGTTACTAGCAGATCTGATTTGTGAATCAGAGAACCATCACGCTTGGACTCTGACAGTTCACCTAATTGCTATTGCTACTAATACTCCAGACTTCTCTCATTTCTTCTCTGTTTTCAACTGAAGAGCTCAGAAATGTTGTAAGAAGTCCTTTTTTCTTCTCCATATGCACTTTCCCACAGGCATGAGCACAAACACAGCTCATCTGATGTGTGTTCTTCAAAGCAGCCACATTAGATATCAGAAAATGACAGAAGATCTGTATGTTTTCTAGATAATTAAAGTACTCATCAAAACTTAAATATAATTCTTAATAAGTATTTTGAGTTTTCTTCCATACTGTTAATGTTCTATAAATTTTTGCCTGGGTTAACCGATGTTACACATTATTTAAAAACAATAATGGTAACAGATTTTAATACTACAAAATTAATATTTAGCAAAATATTTCAAAGACATACTGTAACTTCAAAAATATCAAGCCATTTTTAGCAGAAAGTCTAAGATGAGTAATTATTTGGTAGTGTGGTAATTTAGAAGTCAACTAATACTTGTAGCTGAATTATTAAGGGAAGTTGCAAAACCTGGAGAAAAAACAAGCTTAGAATTCTGTTCTCTCTGGTCCTCCAGCTGGGAGTCTGTAGAGAGGGAGATGCAGAAAGAGACAGATCTAGAAAGAGAACTTAATGCCTCTGTTTGCTTACCAAAATCTTAATATTTTGATTTCCCAGAGTAAAAAGGCACTGCCACTACCAAGAGCAGTATCTTCAGAAAGATAAGCTTGTGTTTCTTTGTACCCTTCTTTGCTTTCTCTGAGAAGAGACATACACTCATGGTACATTAATATGCTCTCCTTTCTTCATAAATCTTTTGCCCATAAAACATGTTTGTTAAAGCCCAAGAGAAGTAAGTTCTCCTGGAGTATGCTTGGAACAGCACCAGCATCAAAGCAGGTGAAGTAATCGTCTCATTTATTAAGATCCAACTCTTACAGCAGTTAATTTCTAGGAAATCAGGAGGAAATTCAGCAAAAGGTTATACTTGCTGCAACTTCTACTTAAATGACATAGGAAATTGGCTTATTTTATTTAGATGGATGTCAGATGTTGCTAAAAGACAAGAAAACTCAGTCATGGGAAACAGTTCCCTAATACAGCAGGGTACTCAGAAGGCTTGTTGTAACTGCTGGTTAAACTTGTAGGTAGTGAAGCATTCAGCCAGTGAACAGAAAACAGCTTCACCTTCCAGCTTTTTTGAAGACCCTTTCCGGAGGTACGTCGTACACTTTGGGTGATTTGTGTCATTTCTGCATAGTGGAGGTCAATGCCAAGGTTCTAATGACCTGGACTAGTATCCCTTAGCAGTCAGGACAACAGTATCCCTAAGAAAAAAATCAACATTTAGCACTAGGTCCATAAACATGTTGTACTTCAGTTGCAAAGAGATCTATGAAAATGTTCTAAAACTTGATTAATTCTTGAAACTACTAATTATTAACATGGAACATGTTTCTCTAGGAAAAAGTTGGTAAGATATCTATGCCAGATATGCCTGATTTTCAGTAGTAAAGCACATTTTTTTTTAGAGATTGCAATTTCAGAGACTGCAAATTCAGTTGTGAAAACTAACTGAAGCAGAACCTAGAAGGGAAGTAAAAACTAGCACAGGTGAGCAACATTCATCAAACCAGTAGGAAATCTAATTGAAGTGAGCATTCTTGTTCAGCTTTAAGGGAAGCCAGTGGGAGAGGGGCCATACCGAGCATCCTGTTCATCATACTACACAACAAAAATATGTATTTTAAAAGCCTAGAAAGCCTAAGCCAAACTTAGATCTGTCTCACTTTTAACACTTAGAAGTGTTCTCTATGCCTCTCATGTCCTCACTTGCCATTTAAGCAGAATAATCTCTGTTCATTTAGCAGGCTTTTTGTGTCTTTTTTTTTTTTTTTTTTGTCAGGGTCAAGGTGCACATATTGAAGTTTGACCCACACGATTTTGGTTCTGATACTGGCGAGAATCTATATGCATACTTTATTTTCACCAGAAGTATTCCTCTTGAGCAACCCCATCATTTGAGAGGCCACTTTTGCATCAGTCTATATGTAATAGAGGGGCTTTGCAAACTAGCAAGCAGACCCAGTTGTTTGCATTTAGAACTGTCCAGTTTAACTAGCATTAGTTTATACTTAGTCCATCACACATTAACTCAGTATTTATCTCTTAATGAGAAAAGCATTATTTCCAATGTACAAAATCTGGTAGATTTAATTCATCCAGATTCATGGATACATGGAGGAAGACATTTATTATGCTGGTATATCAGAAATTAAATGGTATGTGATTAACATAAGAATTGGAAGATGTGGAAAACACAAACTAAATAGGGAAACAGTGAGTTATGCTTAGAGGGAAAGCTCGTAACTAAAATAAAGCCATTCAGTGGAAAGGATTTATTTCAGGAAATCCATACTGAGGATAAAATTCATGTTTTATTTCAGTTGATTAAAAGATCATAAATAGGTGTACAGGTAAAAGCATTTACTGTTGCCTTAGAGAGTGGGGGAAGATGCCAATCATCCAGAGGAGAACCACACATGACACAGGAATTAGGCAAGTTTCAGGATGGGAGCCACAGCATGAACTCAACAGTGCAAAAATATAAAGTCATGCATTTAGCATCTGTTAAGAAGAATTTCCTCTCTCCCAAAAGCTCACTTTTTGGAAGAACAGAACGTCTACTATCTGTTCTGCAGTAATACTTGAAAAGTACTGATTTTTAAATGAGATGTTCCTGTGTTTATTAATACAACCCAGGTACCCTATCATTGCAGTTCCTCTCTCCTGTGCTGCCCATGAGTCAATGCCAGAAAACTGGGATAACAGAAGGGAACACAGGAGAGAGGACAAGATGGAAGGAGTGTTTTGAAATAAATGTTTAATGAGCATTTTTATATTAGTGTGACCTCAGTAATAAACTGAGTATAGCATGCCTGAGCCTAGCAGAGTCCTGTGTGCCATATTCACTCACATTGATGGTGTTCCACACAATTTCAGATGTGACTGTATCTCAGCTGTAGCCAGAGGACACTCAATAGTCTTTCATACACAGACAGATGCAGGCAGTTACACACTCTGGCTGGCATGCTCACTTTGTCTCTGATGCTAAACAAAAGGTCTCTGTATGAGGTCATAATATAATGAGCCATAGCTCTGTTTTAAATACATTTTCAATGTTTCCATCCCAGTGCAGAACAAAGAGGAGTGCCCTAATTCAGGCCACCACTTTCCAACATCATCATTTGAGTAGAAAAATTATTTTTGTCATCAGTTGTCTTGGCATCACTGTTTCATGGGAAGCAGACTTCCTGATACATTTGATACTGGCTTTGATGTCAAATACCTGTCATTGCCCTCTTTAATCTTAATTGGTGATCTCTTCTTTGAGCTTTGTCACATTTCTGCACACTCAGTATTATACAAGTGAATATCGTCTTGATTGTCCTTCAAAATTATACTGTTTTGGTTATCAAATATTTGCTTCCTTGGAGTGCTTGCAAGTATGTAAAATCTGGGGTGCAAAACAAAACACCACCAAAAGACATGCTGGTTGGTTTGTGATTCCATAAGAGGGTGATTTTTCAAGTTGCTCTCCATAATTCAGTCCTTTTCCAGAATACCAGGTCAACTTTCAGGTCTGCAGGTTCATAACACAGTGTGTTTTCACTTATAGTTTCTATATAGACTTTATATTTTGATTTTGAAACTTTCTCAAAACACTGAATTTCTTCTCGTTTCTGGATTGTAATTTAGGATTTGAACTGCTGCATGCTACATCTCAGGTATAGAGATATATACATTTCAGACAGTATAATTAAACATGAGGGTACAGAATGTTTTTAGGATTCCAACATTAGATTTGCTTTAACAAACACCATAGAATACAGAAAAGTGGGGTTTTTTTCTGAACTGAAGATTATAGAAGACTTCCTACAAATCATCTAATTAATGCTATGAACTAGAATAAACAGTTTTATTTTCAGCTGGATATATTTACATCTATCTCACTGCAATTTACAGGCAAAGCAAAATGGAAAGCTATTTTAAAAATCTTCAGCTTTATTTCAGTAATTTGTCATCATAATGGGGCTTAGAGAAGTCTGTTGCATTACAAAATCTGAACTCAAAATCTTTGGCAAATCTCTCCTCCTTGAATAATCCCAGCTCCCTGGCACATCTCAGTTCTGCTTTTGCTCTCTTGTGTTCTTCACTCTGTATATATCTTGCTTGGCAAGTTTACAGGTAGATGCACAGAAACAAGAGATTAAATGTTGCAGTAAGTATTCTACACACTGTAGTCATATCAGGTTTTTTTTCTCCTGGAAGTGCTTTCTGAATGTTTTATATGATGTTGGTCTAAACTGGCAGTAGAAGCAAAAAATAATTTCAGGTGTCACATTCCTAGTATCAGGTAGGTCTTTCCAATTCCATTGCTGAAATAATGCACTTGGAAAACACACTCTATTGGGCTTCTAAGTAATGAAACATACAGACAGATTTTCTTGGCAAATTCTAACACTAACATACCAGCACATTAACAAGGTACTTTATAGCAATATATGGACAGCCAGGTTACTGTGCAAAATATTTAGTTACAGAAACACCAGTAACTTTCACTATAACCCTTGAGCTCCCTCTGTTCTGAGTGCTTTGCATGCTTTCGCTTACTCTCTTACAGACTTCCAGAACATGTCTGCATCTTCCCATAGCTTTGATGATCCGAACCCCTTTCTGTGTCTTGTGGGAAGTTCCTGTTGTCTGATGACTGCAGTCTCCACAGAATTAGATTTTTCTTCTCACAGACCTGGATTTGTACTACAGCTCAGACCCAGGCACAATGGTAGGGTTTCAAGCCTCTCACAAGAGACTACCTCAAATATGTGTCACCAAACGAGGCAGAATGTGAAATATTCCTTGAGTAAACAACTCACTAACCTTCAGCCCTGCTCACTCCTCACAAATCAATCAGGTCTAGGTGTTCCTCCTCTCTGCTTTTTCTGAATTGATGGTTTCTAACCCACTGGACCTTTTTCTAGTTATGTAATGGCTTATCGACTGGCATCACATCAAAGAACAAAATGTTGCATGGAACAGGCTGCAATCTGGCTCTTCTGTAGCTGAGCTTGTGTTAGAAAATAGAGGTAGGGAGCTTTGGAGAATGGATGTCTTTTTCTCCCTTCCGTCCTCTGTCTGGTCAAAGCAGGGAGGCTTTTGACTTCTGTTTTCAATTGAGATTTTACTTTGACTATTGTTAAAAACAAAAAGATTCTGTGAGGAGAAAACAGCTTTTAAAAGAACGTGTGTGTGGCTTTTGCTTCTCTCTAGCTGGTGACACAGCCTACGCAATTGTACTTTGAAAACACTTTCCCTGGGGGGGAATGGGGAGTCTGAATGTCTCCTGCAGTATAAAAGATTCTCTCTCCATAATCATAGTAACAAAGACAAGGTAAAATGTAAGGATTTCAGAGATTTGTAAGGACAATTCATCATGATGCACCACTTTAACAAGCATGTTAGATGTACGGCTGATTTCTCTGATCCCGCAGTACTGCAAAGAAAACTCCAGTAAGCCTCTCTTTTCCATTTATTAATCTACGCCCCTTCATTATTACTGCCAAAGAAAGCAGTAAGACAAGAGTTTTAACATTTAAGCGTAACTGAAAAAAAGTTCAAAGAAAACATCAGTCAAAAGGTCTATTTACAAGGGTCTCAGGAACTCCAGGCTTTTCATTTGGTGAATTAAAAAAATCTTCATGAACAAGATGTAGAATTAGACCTCTCTCTTCAGGACACAGTAACACCACAGTTGTAGAAGCCCTACATTTTTCTATTTCTTGTGAGTGTTGGAGTGTTGTTTTTTTCATAATAGAGGACTTCAGAATCTTTAAACACTGCTGGAATAGAGGAAACAGAGTAACTGGAGCAAAAAAGCCCTGAACTTCCATGTTTTTGTATTTATTTTAAGTATGACAGGGAACTACAAATAGATCAGGTTAATGTCTGTCTGATAGCTGGTTTCTACAGACAGTTATATTTATTAGTAAACTTCATGCAAAGTCTGTTTTCAAGATATTTCTTGTTTTACAAACACAACTAAACAAGCAAGAAATATAGATTGGGCAAAACTGAGTATTTGATGCACAATCAAAAAATTATGCCAGTGCCAAAACAAATAAAGAAATACAATACCAAAAGCTTTGGTTTTGTTCTGCTAAATTATAACCTTATTTTGAAAGTTGGTAAGTGTTCTGTAATTTTTTTGTTTTCTTGTTATGACAAAGAACAGCATTCACTGCAGATTTAATTCACTTCAGCATGTTCTTCGGGGATTTTCTGAAAGCTGATAGTGAGAAAACAGCTTCTTATTTTTTAAATAATTTAAATTTTTCTTTTAATTTTAAACATTTTTATAGCATTTATTTAGGAGGCTTTGATTTGAAAGAAAGAGAAAAGGATGGTACAGAAGTCCCCATGGTTTCTAACACAGATAGAATTATTTCTTCTTTGAAAACATTGAGCCAAAGCCTATATTTACATAAGAAAGATAAAGTACCAAAAAACTTGAGTGAAGTCAGTGAAATTTCTCTGGTTTTGCAGGTATAACAGGCTAAGTCATACCCATGCGTGTTTATGTTTCATAACAAGGAGTATACATTTGAAGTATTAATGTATGTAAGCCCTATAAAGCTCTACCTAGGTATAATGAATAAATCTCAATTTATGGCTAACAAAGAATTACAAATAGAAGTGCCTTGCTCTTCAAAGAAACTGTTTACTTTTCCTCTGACTCTAGTCCTGATTTATATTTGAGTCCTTATTTTATAATTCTTGTGTTGAAAGGGTCATGATTTTGACAAAACTATTTAAAAGGCCTTTCATATATTTACAAAATCATCTAAGCTGTCCGTCATTCTGTAAGGTACTGTTTTCCTCCTTAATAAAAATCTGGCTCCTAAAAATCATTAAATATCAAACACTACTCCAGTTTTTTTATTACCAATGGATTTCTGCCTAATATTGTGTAAAATCAGTACCAAAGCATTAATTTCTTAACTGAGGCCTTCACACATTAAATTGCTTGCTATGTTATGCTATACTTCTATTTAGAAACATAGAGCCACAGAATGGTTTGAGTTGGAAGGGATCTTCAAAGACCATCTAGTTCCAACACCCCTACCATGGGCAGGGACATCTCCCACTAGACCAGGCTGCTCAGAGTCCTATCCAAACTGATGTTGAATTGCCAGTGATGGGGCATCCACAGGTTCTCTGAGCAACCTGTCTCCCCCTCAAAAAAATTCTCTACTCACAGTAAAGAATTTCTTTTTTATGACCAACCTAAATCTACCTTCTTTGAGTGTAAAAGCATTGCCCCTTGTTCTATCACCTCAAGTTCCTCAGTCTGTCTTAGAAACCCCCTTTATGTATTGAAAAGCCACAGTAAGGTCTGCCTGGATCCTTCTTTTCGCCAGACTGAACAACCCCCATGTCTCTCAGCCTGTCTGCATAGCAGACATGCTCCATCACTCTGACAATCTTCCACTAGACCCACTCCAACCTGTCCATGTCTTCCTTCACCTGGAGACTCTAGGGCTGGAAACCCGAGTACTGACTGCAGCACTGCAGGTGGGGTCTCACCAGAGCAGAGCAGAGGGGCAGAATCCCCTCCCTCCCCTGCTGCCCACAATGCTTTGGATGCAGCCCAGGACACGTTTGGCTTTGTGGGCTGTGAGGGCACATGGCTGGGTCATACGCAATTTTTCATCTTGCCAGTATGCTAAATCCTTCTCCATGGGGCTGCTCTCAATCCATTCATCCCTCAGTCTTTATCAATAGCAGGGGTTGCCTTGGCCCAGATGCAGGACATTGCACTTTGCCTTGTTGAACTTCATAAGGCTTACTTTGGCACAACTTTCCAGCCTGTCAAGGCCCCTCTGGATGGCATCCCTTCACTCATGTACAGAACTGGACCACACAGCTTGCTGTCATTTGTAAACTTGCTGAGAGCGCACTTAATCCCACTGCCTATGTCATAAATAAAGATATTGAGCCAAAGAATGACCTCTGAGGGATACCACTTGTTACTGATCTCTATTTGGACATTGAATCACATCTTCAGATGTGGCCAGCCAATTCCTTAGCCATCAAATAGTCCCTCCATCAAACTCAGATCTCTCCAATTTAGTGACAGGGTTATGTAGTTTTTGCAAAAGTCAAAATAAAATCCATGGTTTTTCCCTTATGCACCAATGCAGACCTAGAAGGCCACTGGATCAGTCAGGCATGATTTTCCCTATGTGAACTCAAGTTGCTTGCCTCCTTCATCTCTTCACCTGTCATCCCTATGCCTTGACAAAACTTCCAGGAGGATCTTCTTCATCTTCTGTTCCACTGGGTATAGAGGCAAGGATGACTGGCCGATAGTTCCCAGGGTCCTCCTATATTTCTTTTTTAAAAATAAATAAGATGCTTCTAACTTTTTTTGAAAAAAATTTCCAGTCATTGAGGACTTTGTCTGACTGCCATGACTTTTCAATTTGTACAGGCTGTAAATGGTGTGGCTGATAAGACAGTCTTCTACAGTTACCCTGCTACCTACCTTTTACACAGAATTCTAAGGAAATCTTGTGGTTCTCTTCTATTTATAAGAAAAACAAAAATCAAGAGTTGTCAATGTCAGGCTAGAATAATATTTATTCTCCATCCCCACTTATGAGTATAAATGCTTTTATTTATGCTTAAAATGTTGCATTTCCTTATTTAAATAATTTTGTCTCTTACTACAGTAGTTCTTTATCCTTGAACAAAAAATACTGTTTTGCAACAGTTGGTAGGCATTTTACCTTTAAAAATACTCTCCTTATGAGAGAGACTCCCATTGCTATAAAAGCCAAACTTACTTATTACACCTTTCAGGAGAAATTCAGGGAATGAATGATCTGTATACCATGGTCCTAAAAATCAGCGAGCTTAGAATACCTTTGGGGAAAAGGGATAATGCATCATCAAGTTATGATATTAGAAAAAGGAACAGGAACAACTTCAGAAACTAATGCTAGGAACTAATGTTAGAATTTCTAACCTTCATACAGTAAACTTAATGTGAATGTGAACATAGACATGCCATGTCTACAGCATTATTCCTGTGGGCTTCTAAGTAGTTTGCCTGTCATGGAAAAAGTTCTGTGTTTTGAGCTCATTGTATCTCTTAAACGAATGTCATAATTTACTCCTGGTTAAGACAACTGTAGTAATCCAAACACGAGATGTTAGGACCAGGGAGTCCTATCAGAGAAAAATCATCATGAACCACCAGAAGGATTATGGAGATTTTGATCATTAAGTCCATGCCAGGGAATTTTGGGCCACAGATGTTTCAATTTAGTTAATGAAAGTGGTATGACATACTTCTGCCACATAACTGGATTAGATATTAATTTAGGAACACTAAATACGCTAAATTATCAGAAGATGTTCACTTTATAAACAGGAAATCTGTGCAGGACAGATCTGCAACAGGGTGAGAAGTTACAGAAAACTCAGTAATAAACAGGTCGCTAGAGACACACATGCAAATGCCAACTACTTCTGCCAGAAATTTATTGTGATTAGTGTTGAAGATGGGTCAACAGCTCACAGCAATGGTGCTGAGAGCTTGGAAATAATTTTTTCCGAAAATAACTTTTTTGGATATCACAAAATCCTCATTTGAGTGAATAGTACAAGCGCACAGATTTGAAACCAGTAAGATTTGCTACACTGGTTGTCATCTGGAAAGACGGAAGAAACTGGTTCATAGCAACTGTTTGGACCCACTCAGGTTAACTTAGCAGACAGATCAGTGTGATCAGGAAGGCTGAGGACACATAGGTATTCTGAAACAAAGATCAAGAGTTATAAATCACTGAAGTGTCACAGGAATGGAGCAAGGTACTTATCAGTAAAGGGATTTCTGATCATTTGTGCTAGACAAATGGGCTGAATCTAGATAAAAATACTACTAAAATTAATATATTTGTCACAGGAGAGTGAGAAAGGAAAGCATTCATAGCACTGGCAACAGGAACTTTAGCAGGTGAGACAAACATTGGACACAAATGCGCTGCAAGATAAAGTAGGGCCTCAATTCTCCACACTCTATTGATACAAGTCAGGGTAGCAGATGAAGCAAGCTAGTTTTGTTGGAGGGTCTTTTGTCAACTAAAAATGTCAAGGGAGATGGGGCCTTGGTCTTTTCTCTAGATAAACCCATCTCTACTCCTTATGTCTCTTATTGCCCGCATAATGCATTATAGTTCAAACCCTGGAACCACACAATCATATATTTAAGAATGAAAACATAAATTTAATGGCTCATCTAGATGAAATAATTCTACCACATTCTTACAGCTGCACTTTAAAAATTATATTTCCTATAGAAATAAAAAATATAATTTCAGAAACTCTATGATACAATAAGCAAACTACTTATCTAGCTCAAAAGAAGTAATTCTTCTAAGTATTATATGTGACTTCATGTGGAAATCAGGTTGATAATTATTGATATTTCAGGTTTTTTGATGCATTGTATATATTCATTGTATATATGCATTGTATATATGCATTTCTGAAGTCAAAATCAGACCACAGGCCTTAGCTAGACATGTAACACTGAAGGTTTGAAGGCCTAATGCATAAAAACCATTTCCACAGTATTTATTATCAAAACTTACATTGCTCTTCTTCATGTATTCTTTAGCTTAACACTTAAAAGACCTTGTATTTCATTCTGAATTCCCTTAAGAAAATCAAGACCAAAACATCTCTCTGGGAGATTCTCATGATAGTCCCATGAAATTCTAGCAAACTTTCCGTACAAGGATATATTGAATTTTGTTTTAAACCAGTTCTCATCTTAGAATAAGACTTAAAATGTCACTGAGAAATTTAAAATGTGAGTTCAAATAGTCTGAACAGTTTTCCTGTTAACTGCAATTTAATGGTAAATGATTAAAGCTACAAAACAAAGGATCTGAAAATGGGTTTTGGACTAGTTCAACAGAGATAGGTGAATTATTGAAAAAAAAATCAGATAAGAGACCTTTAACTCTTCTGTGATATTGTACTTCAGATCCTTACCCTAACCTCCCACTACATTCATCCCCATATTCTACCTTTTCCCGCAAAGTCAGTGTACTATAAATTGTTACAGGTCTTAAACTGACTTGTCATATTTGGCATCAGTTTAATTAGTTTTGGCAGATGATTTTCAGTGACTCATGGGAGAGTATTTTTGGTCTCTATACTAACAGATGTACCATTTCCTGTGCTAAAAGCAATGACAACAATGTCACATGGCTATAAAATTGTAGGAATTTGCTACTCATAGTCCAATAAAAACAACTTGCTTAAAAAAAGTGGAGTAGATAAGATGGAAAATACACATCAGCAGAAATGTCTGGTTGTAAAAGATTTGATCCTTTGTCACTTCTCTAAACTTTGGGTGGTGAACTAGAATTTTATATTATACAAAGAACTAACTTGGTAGCAACCATTACTTTTTGTGACAAAGAACCCCACTGCATTGCAGAAAGCTGCCTCTTCACATTACACACATGGAATAAAAGGGACAGATATAAACAATTATCACTTTATTTATCAGCCCTGATACACTTTGCTAGATGTTCTCTTGTTCATCTGAGCACATTAAAGTATTCTCCTTATTAAAGACAACCTCTGTAGAGTAATACTACTAGACCAGAGGATGCTCTGCAACAATTTCTAAAGAATGATTTATCCACTTGAATGTCCTTACTCTTCTTCTCTACTTAGTTTCTGCAGCAGAGAAGCCCTCAAAAGATACAATAAGAAGTTAAGTCTACCAATTAAAATATGGCAGTTTCCTTTAATGATCCTCAATGAGAAAATGGAAGCAGCATCCTGCCTGCATGCCATATTCTTGTTCCAGAGAGGGTCCTGGAGGAGGCCACCAGGTCTTTTCTAGACTTTTAGCAAACTTTCAGGGCAATGCAACTTAAACTACCAGAGGCTGTAGGAAGGATTTTTCTGCCATACCACTCACAACTATTCGTTCAAGTAAAGCCCTGCCAACATGGGTATATATTAAGGAAATTTCCTGACCACCCAGGAGCATCTCTGGCAGTCACAGGACCACCACCACAGGCTGTCACCACTGTGATTGGAGCCCATTCAGAGCGGGCAGCTCCAGTGACCCAACAGGAGCCCCACATGGCTCCCTGCACACCCCGCTCTTACACAGTCACACCAGGTTTCCTTACCTGTTTGAGCCCATATTTCCCATGGCAGAGTCTCAGATGTCTCATTCCACAAAGCCATTTACTCACAGCGTGGTAACACAGAAACAGCCCAAGCTGGTGCCTCTGAGGACAACCCACAGAAACGGAACCCTGATCTTTTATACCCTCACAGTCCAAGCATGGGAAAGTCTTATTCTTCTCCCAGCTCATGTCCCCCTCTCCATCCACCTTGCTGGCTGTCGTCACCGGCCTACCTCTCCTTTGTTATGCAAAAAGTAGGCAATTCCAGGCTCCTGCTGTTTCTTTCATTCACCTGGCTGGTGTCACTCATCTTCATGCCCTCTGTTACCCCAAAGGTTGACAGTTCATCTTGGCTCTTGTCTGGGCTTCTACCCAGAGGTCAATCTGCATTTAAATCTGCATCTCCTGTGGCTTGCAAGCCTGGCTACCTGCATCCTCAACAATACTCACTAGCCATTTCAATTCACTTTTGTAAACAATCTGACATTCTTATCCCTCTTTTTAAGAACAGGAAAATCTTGTGAATCTTCGAGAGAGATTTTCATGTGAACATCTGACCGACTGTTCTGAAATGCTTGTCCTATGGAGAACAGACAAAACCATGTGGCTTCTGTCCAGCTGTATTACACAGTCAGCCCTTCAAAGTGTGGTACAGATAGCTGAACGCAAGTAGAAGGGAAAGACTCTCCTGCTGTTACTAAACTGTGCTTTTTAGAGCTAGCTGAAACATTTTTTTAGATAAAATTTGGGGAACAAAGGTTAAAGGAATGCTTTTTGGTTCCCTGGAACTGTTCAAGGCCAGGTTTGATGGCACTCTGAGAAACCTGGTTCAGTGAAAGGAGTCCCTGCCCACATGGGGGGATTGGATCCAGATGATCATTAGGATCCCTTCCAACCCAAACCATTCTATGATTCTATGATCTTCAATGACTTAATTCCCCAGTGCAATTAACCTGCCACTTTTATCAGAGCTGAATTCAGCAAAACAAAACAAAAATGAAGGGAATGTATTCATCACTTAATTACAATTAAAGGTTCAGATTTAGACAAGCTACCACAGGGAGATGTAATTTGCACTTCCAAATATCAGCCAATCCTCCTGTGCCAGAGGGGGCAATTCATCACTGTGGAAGGGTTGTGACTGCGTTTCATGACAGCTCTGCTGGCAGTAGACTCCAAGCCAACACCTCTGTTCGACATCGTAGTCACACCCCTTTTCTGGACAGTCCTACCTACTCCTTCAGCTGCTCCTTCAGCAGCCTGGAGTACCTAAGATTCTATACTTATTACTTGTATTGAACCAGCAGTTTGCAGTTTTTCCACACATCAGAAAGGGGGGAGGATAAAATTCCTCAGCACTAGAAACATGACTTCATGTCAAAAATATAAAATCACATGCATTAATCCTTTTAATCATACATTTCTGCATGGAAGAGGACAAGAAAGAAGGAGTCTTTCAAGACTGAAATTAAAGCTGGGATTGGAATAGTCTCAAATGCATTTCCTGAATCACCTTCTTTTATGTTTTCATGGTATTTATCACAGATTCCTTCTTTCTCCTTCCATCTTTTAACATGTAAAAATGAAGCGATTAAAAAAAAAAATCTGCCACAGATAATCTGTAATATTTATTCAGGCCTCAGTTAACCAAAGTTTTTTATTTCTCAAGTAACATTTCAATATTTTAATGATGTGTTGAATATTTAATAGAATAGGTTTAGCCCCATTTAACTTCAAATGTGGAAAATCTCCTTAAAATAGAATCGCAGAAATTAGATGTTCAATGTTAAGAAATTTTCAAACATGTCTAAGTTTCTTTTGTATGATATTAAGGTTAGTCTTGACTTTCTTTTTTTTGGACTATGTTTAACACAAAAGGAGCTATTTTGCTAATAAAGAAAGCCTACAGTGACCTCTACATTGTCTGTGATACAAAAACCTCTCACCATAACAGAAAGCATTGTCAGATTTAATTTAAATCCTTGCAATTTGAACTGTCATCAGTGATAACCTCTCTCTCATCTTGGAACAGTGTAAAAACATTTCATGTTGATGAAAGCAAGTTGAGTATTGATTTCCAGGTTAAAAATTTTGGTTGTATAAACTGAAGATGACTAAGCATGATTTTAACGGAATAACAATACCGCATGTCAAAAGACTTCAGCCCACTTTAGGAGTACAAAAAAATTAAACTTGTAATAATTTAGTTTCACAGTGCTAATGCAGATCAGTATAATTGCCTCCCTTTGGAGGCAGAGGAACTGAATAAAGTAAAGACATCCTTTTCTGAGAGACATTCTCAGGTAATTTTATTTTAGGCATATAATTTGGAACTAAGAACCCTTTGTTGATATGAAAAGGAGGGCCTGAGTACCTCATTTAGTGTTAACAGATATTTAGATCAGTATCTAATGGAATGACTTGAATCTCAGACAATAATTAAGTCTCCATTCATGTTATTCCTGTTACCTCCCTAGGAATTTGTAGCCAGGATTGAGAAAACTTATTTACAAAATTCCTGGCAGTACTAGATAGTTCAAGTTTTCTCCAGTGGACTTACACAAGTATTCATTTCACTACGGTCTTATCACTACTTAGCAGCAAAAACAAAATATAAAACATTTTATCCTCTCCTTGCTAAAAATCTAGATCATACTTCTTACAATTAAAGATTCAACTGTTAAAATGCACTTACTTCACGTATGCACTGTCATTATAATATTCCTTTCTTCTGTCTTTCATGTCCACTCTGTAATAAATACTAGTCACAGGAAAAGGATAAGTAACTTTAGTTTAAAAATAATTAGTTTAAAAAACACCCTAGATTTTATATAAAGTACATAATAAGCTTTGCTTCTTACCTATTTTTAATATTTTTATAGCACATATCTTCTTCATTTTTCCTTAGGCATGGTTTATGTTTGTGACATTATTAAAACTTGTTCAAGATGGCCAACTAATTTTTTGTATAAACACTAAAAATAATCATAAGATATGCTGGCAGTCTGAATTACCACCCAACATGCATCTTATTTTTAGATGTCATTACACATGCATTTACATTTTTTAGATATGCTTTTGGCTTTACTTCCAACTTTAACTACATGACTAAGATTGACTTCCCTTTTGTATGCAAAGTGAATCAAATTGCAGTCCTTGGCCCTGTCAGAGCATAGAATCATACAATGGTTTGAGTTGGAAGGAACCTTAAAGAGAAGATCATCTAGTCCTGACCCCCTGTCACAGACTGGGACACCTTCCACTAGACCAGGTTACTCAGAGCTCCATTCAACCTGGCCTTAAACACTTTCAGGTATGGGATATCCACAACATTTTAGACAACCTGTTCCAGTGCCTCACCTTAACATTTTTGAAATTGCAGCTTACCTTCAGATGGCCTTTGCTCTCAAAACCTTAGTTCTTCTACTGTGGAGAGCAAAGGGCTTTTTATCCGATATAACCTTCTTGAAGTGTTGAGCACTTAGAGACAGTTGTCCACTTCCCCGCCCCAGGGAACAGGCACAACTGCCTTGGAGAAAGGCAGAACAAGTGTAATGATAGCAAATTCAACCCTGTAACATTATCCACCAATGAAGGTGAAAAACAGAATTCACATAGTGGCAGGAGATCTGCCATGCAGATGAGGACTGTGTTGACAAGCTATTATAGCATAATCCACTAGGAATATTACTGAAACACTACACTTACTGATTATTAAAAACTTAAAAAATTAAACTGAAAGCTCAGGACAAGTCATCATTCTTGATCAATATAAAGGGTAAATATTTCCACTGTATATTCAGTTAATAGTGGAGAATTTTCATTCTGTGAAGTTCTGAAAAACTATCTTTGTATTTACTATTGTTCTTAATAGATGGGAAAGATTTTAGTGCTAATAGTCACAGAGGTGTATTTTGTTGGATAATCAGGTAAGCATAAAATCTATAGTTTTTAAAGTATAATGAATGTGGGAATATGTATTTGAGCATATGGATGCATACACAGCATATACAGGACAAATTTTTAATGGCGTATTTCTTTACCCAAGGGTTTAGATGTCTTCTGTGTTTATTACATCTATATAGTGAAAAGAAAAATTAAATCATCATCTTGATGATCCTTCTCATTAAATGTCACTCACCCACAGCTGGGATAGGTATGCACAGCACTCTAAAATGCCACTGAAGATTGCAAATGTTTTTTCTGTACTCTCACTCTTGGCAGGTCACCGTGAAAAATTTTTCTTCTTGACCTGTCAGCTTATACATCAGGCATCTGTATCTCTTACAGGATCATAGGTCTGTCCCTTCTTGAATACTCTGAGTCCAAAATAGGCATAAACTCCCAAACTCTTCCATCACTTTTAGACGCAGACTTGCATTAGACTCTTCACTGCTGATAGGCTCTACAAATGCCCCTATCTAGCCCAGGTTCAGGCAAGCCTAAATTGTTTTTTTGGCAGCTAAACAAGTAATCATTTCCTATCAACCTTTCTACTGGAAGCAATCTTCCTTAGTTTCTGGTATGCAGCCAATGCTTTAACTACCACAGTAACAGATTAAAAAACCCACTTTTTCCCTCCCACTCTCAAAGTGAAAAAAATCAAAACCAAGCAAAACCAAACCCCAGTGCTAGGCTTCTCCCTTCGAATTTCCAAAGCTCAGTATTGGTTTAAGCTGCTCCAATGTCAATTAAGACTTTTTGGGGTATATACCATATGTCTCTTATGTAATTCTGACAAATGCTGCTAGAGTTGTCTGAAACTTCGAATGCCCAAATCAAGAAAAATAAAGATGAGGTACCTTTTCTTCTACAAGAAAAAGGTGTTTCTACCAGAGATGAAAATGAACACCGTGTAATCATACATGGTCTACTCCACATATTTTGAGGCAAATAATTTCTAAAAGCTAAAAATGCCTTTAAGTGTCTAGATTGCTTTTATCATATATATAGATATATTGGAGGAATGTGCAAGAAAGGATAGAGAAATAGGCATTCCAAATATTTCATTTTACCAAGGAAAGGACAAAGATAAACCTGTGCCAGTAATTAGACCAAGCAGCTGTTATCCTGGTGTTAGCTGGCATACAGACAGGAATGCTCTAACAGGTAAGAGGATGGGTTCACAGGATAGGTACCAAGGCAACAATCTGGTAAGATTTTCCTGATACTGTGATTGCTGTTCCAATACTAACATAAATTAGAACTAACACAAAAAAGTGGTCTGGGAAGCTGTATCAATGTATATATGCCAGACTCTGGCAGAATAAAATTTCATACATCAGTTCCACTGCACAGTAAGATCCATTTGTTGGCATTTGTTGACGCTGCTGTGCTGATTTGCCCTAAAAGCTCAACTTTTACTATCAACGTTTATTGTATAAAACAGTGATTCAGGTGGTCAGTATTCCATATCCAACTTAATATGCATGTTGGGGAAAAAAAATAAGAAAATAAAAACCCACTCAATTGTATAGATCTTTTCCTTGTTTATTTTGCTCCTTGATGAAAGACTTATTATATATTGGCTGTGCCAGCTCCATTGCAGATCACGTGATTATGTCACTATTGATTCTTAAATGCAGCTGAATGCCTCATATGCTTGTTCCTATTGGTGGACAATCCTGTAATGAAAGGTACAGTAGCGGGAAGTACTGAAACTGCAAGAGCAAGTTCTGAGAAGTCAGGGACATTACTATTTGACATTTTTGCCAAGTTACCCCACTTCCACACAGAACACACATCTTTCAAATAATTCACAACATGGACAGAGGTTTAAATAATGGCCCTCTAGTTATTGGTTGGCTTCTTCGTATTTAATTGTGAATCAGTATATCACAAAGTCGCTCAGACTTGATTACAGAACAACTTCTTTCAAAGCATTCCGTGAATCCGTATTAAAAAAATACCCAATCAGACTTTTAAAATGCATTATGTGCTTGGGGTATTCTTAGCTAAATAATGGTTTTGTACAGATTAAAGCAGCTGCTCACCAATACTTGGACCATTCCCTATTACAATTCATGTTGACAACATCCGGTGTCTATACTGCAAATATTGTGCCATTGCAAACACCACTTTTCAAATGAGACTGAAACAGTACACTAAGACCAGCTACAATAATTAAAGGACCTATCATCTTTTCTTTTACTTTTGCAAGAGTTGTCATGGGTACTATGGCTTTCTGACCAAAATCCAGTCAAGAGGATCTAGTTATCTGATACTTTCTGAATATTTTTTTCAAATTAATTAGCTGGATGCAATATGGACTTCCTGACCTACACAGTTATAGCAACAAAGTTCTAAGCACAGTCAAGTTAAGACAGACATATGAAGTCTGCTTTCTGTGATCTGGTGTTCATACATTGTATTAAATAGATTTCTCAGGAGAAGTTTCTATCTTCTGTGTTTCAAGGAGAGGTCCTGAAAACTGGTATGTCAAAATAAACCAGGTTTATCCTTTCTTTTTCTCATTTATACATCCCTCCTGGAAGCAGATCTTGTCTTCAGCCTCCTAAACTTTCTGTGGCTAACAATGCCATCTTGGCAGCATATATGTAAGAGGATTATACCACAAATGAGTATAATGTAACTAATGAATCAAACCCTTCCCCAGAATTAATGGGTAAGTATGGATAAGAAATGACATTTTTAAACTACTGGAACTGGAGTTAAATGCAAATGGAGTTTAAGCTGTAGTCATTGGAGTCCACAGTGGTCCTTTTGACAATGTTATCTTCTATTTAAGAGCTTCATTCATAAATATATACTACCATGTACGTAAGTTTATATGTATGTCTAACGTACTTTATATAAAATCAATGTAATTTTTCTACAGACAATAGATGTTTTCACAAAATGTTTACTTCAAAATAATCTAGTGATTTTATTCCATCATTATTAAAGATTTGTGTCATTTTTTCAGAGTAAAAAAACCCACATTTTTTTCTAGGAGACTATTTCAGCATGTTCAGTTATTATTACAAAAATCACCAAAGTTTTTGGTGACAGTCTGAAAACAGTAAATATTTCAAATGTGCAAGATTCTCCTGAAGAAGCAGACAGATACAGAAAACACCAGAGGAACATGCTGAAATAAAAATTATAGCCCTGCAAAGGGCAGGAGTTTTATCTAAAGAAACTGAAAAGGAAACCAGACTTGAGTTATGTATCAACCTTTTTTCCCCCTGCATTTGCAGGTTGCTGGTTTAAAATATGGTTAATATAAAAATACCTTCCTTTTATTTCTTTATCAGACTAATAGCAGAGTAAGATTGAGGGAACATTCATGTCTGAGCAAACTTTACATCTTTCATTGCATGTACCTTCTGTTCCAGACAAAGCTTTTTTAGCTCCCACTTTTCCTTTCTGCCCATTTTCATGTTTTGTTTATCATCTAGTATCTTTTACAAGAGTAATGTGGTATGGATCCATTGACAGATTGCTTTCAAGCCTTTTCTTCTTATTTTCCTGTACTTGGATGCTCTCCATGTTAACTCACTGAGGATAGGAAGGCTTTCTTCTTGAACCTAGGCTTGAGCTTCAGCACTCCACCTTACAAGTGGGAGTTGTTTACTAAGGAAAAGGAGCACATATATCAAACCAAAACCGAGAACTTGCTTGACAAGAAGCAGAAAAGAGATATAAGATCAGATGGTGAAGTCTAGCTAAATGGGGTGTTGCCATTTCCTCTCACTTGACACCTAGGTTGCCCTCCCAGATGTTGGTGATGAATATCAAGTAAGTGTAGAGTGATTTCTTTTGGCTGCTGAGTTGGATTCTTCTGGAGGCTATGTGGCACTGAATATGAAGGATGGGTTATTTGATTCAGAAATAAACTGTATGACTGAACTTTAAATCTGAAAACAAATCCTGATTTGTAATTCTTGAATGCACACCTTTATAAACTTCTATAGCCAAGGCAGTACTGTGTATACATTTCAGGTCTAGGGCCTGACACTGTAACATGCCTAACTGAGATCAGTAGGACACGGCCTTAGGACTTTCAATAAACTTCAGATCAGGATCCTCCTTAGTTACTAAGGAAGCCATAAGGAAGTGGAACAATGCTGATAACAAATGTTATCAATTATCAGACCTTCTCAGGCTGCTTTTAATTTTGTATTTTAATACCACAGAGCAGTTTCAAGCCCTCTAGTCTAGGACCTGTATGCATAGAGATGAAGTGTTAGAACAAAATAGTTTAGGGAACAAAATGCAAGCTCAGACACAAAAAACTACAGTGGTTAGAATTGACTAAAGTCATAGTTAGACTGTGGTAAATTGGATAAATGACTAGAGAAATCATATTAGTTCTGTCTAGCTAAAGAGTGAACAAATTCTTCAGTAGATTGCTGGAAGCAAGGATGTGCTCAGTTTTGGAAGGGTCAGCAAGCAGGGAAATAATTAATCTTTGGAGCTGAATCTGGTATTGCACATCCTTCTCCTTATTCTGACTTTGCTTTCCTGGCAGTGTGCTTTTACAGAGCACTCACCTTTCCATCGAGTTTATAGACAGTGTAAACTTTACAAGTAGTGCCCATAGGAGACTACTCACATAGCATTGTCTGGGTCCTGATAAAGGCTGTAGCCCTTGTCCCCAAACAAAGCAAGAAAAACTGTACAAAACACACAAAAGCCATGTGCAACCTGCTCCTCGCATTTCAACTCTTTTGTTACCCAAGTATCCTCTCTTTGCACAGCCTGCATCTACTGTTGTAGGAGCTTACAGTCACTAATGCATTTCCTGCCGGTATTCAGATATAAACTGCGTGGCCTTCCCATAAGCTTGAAAGGTACAGCTCTGAAATGATAAATGGCAATGCCTCAGGCAACAAGAGGAAGAAAAGACAGAGAGAGACTTTCCTTCAAATATTCAGTAATTTCTGTAACAGGAAAAAAAGAATATTTCTTAATCAAAATACACAGAACCCTAAAGACAGCATCTCAGTTGCATCATAAATCTTCTTTTCAGTTTAGCTGGGAGATCAGCTTTTGAAAGCGCCCTCAGTTTTACATTAGGAGCATGTCACTGGAAGATTAAATTTTAGTATCATTTACATAGAAAAGGATGCATTATTGACACAATCTGCCTTTCAAGAAGTGAAACTCAATTTTTTTTTTTTTTTTACCATCAAACTGTCTTTGATTCATACTCTTGGTAACACCTGTCAGAGAAATCTCACTGGTGCTGGTCAGAAGTGCATGGTCAAAAGAAAAACTGGCTTAACTCATGATGTATGGAACAGAATATATGAAATAACCTTTTCTTCTCAGTACTAGCAGTTTTCCAAATCATCATTATACAGAGTTATACTGTAAGCTGAGTCTCTCAGTCAATGTCCACTTGGGATTCAGATCTTTCATGAGTCACTTCTTGAAGAGCTTGTTTCACAAAGAAAATGATTTTCATATTCCATAATATTTCTGAGTTTAACTCCATGAGCACAAAACTAATAAGCCAATATACCCAATTGGTTCATATGTGATCCACTGAGAATAATTTTTGTTACTTTTAGTCACAGTGGACACTTTGGAGGCTGACCTCACCAGACAAGGAGCATTTCCATTCTTTGAAGGGTGCCAGATAAATAGATATGGGTCATAAATAGATCATCTTCTGTAATATGACAAGCATTTACCATAAAACACAATACAGGGACTGCAGCCTAATGTTACCACCACTACGGACTATATAATCCATCAGAAATTATTCTCCCTGGTATTCTGGAGGCCCCTTGCCTATATTCTTAACCAGTAAGAATCTCCTCTCCAATCCTATACCTGTCCTCAGCCCTTATGTTTTCAGCAAAATTAGCAGTCCCCCAAAATGAACTTCTAGGGCCTCTGAAAAGGATTTTCTGCTTGTATTCTGCATATGATTAATAAACCAAGATAGGCTACTTGCTAATAAAAGCCAACACTAAGCAAAAGGATCCTACCTTCATAGGCAAAAAGGTATGGCATGCGGCACTGTGTCAGGATGCAGCGCTTTGTTTCAGGCCTAAGGAACACCTCATTTCAACCTAGTCTTGAGAATCCACTCGCTAAGTCTTGTAGGTGTGGCTGATGTAGGACTGTACATGACCAAAAAGTCCCAGTGTATCAGCAAGGAGCCTGCAGCTATAAATATGTGACAACCTCTTGAACATGAAGTAGATGATAAGAATAATTTTAGGACACACTCACCACACAGCCCCCTCATTCTTGTTTTTTGGGTCAGTAGAATGGCTAATTCAAATGCAGTGCCAAAATTCCAAAAGCTATGTTTGAAGTATAATAATCTTTGCGGACAGAAAATGTCTTCTGTCTTCAAACTATTTCTCATTATGAAAATAGAAATGGAAGTCCCCATATGCAACAGTCATTGTGTCTGGATTGTATTCTCCTAGGGCTAGAGCTTTATGTGTTTCTTAGATATAAGCAAAGGAAAACACTGCAGGGAGCATAAAATGTATTTCGGAGGGCAAAAGACCACTACCAAAGAGCAGCCTGTCAGTGTTATGCTATCACTTAGACCATCGATTCATCATGGCCTTTGCTATTACTCTCAGACTATGTGGAATGGAATACAATTGTCAAATCTTTCAGCCTCCAGACAGTTCCAAACTCCCCCAAACTACAGATATTTCAGAGAAAAAGAACTGTTGGTTCTGTCCAGTTTTGAGTGAAGAATTATCCACACTCAAAATCTGCCAATGCAGCTAATTCTTTTAACCTAATTAAGTATTTTAAATATTTGAGTTACACACACGACTAAGATTTGTCAGGAATATACTGTCCACTACTCGAGCCACTTCATAAGGGGCCTCTGTCCATGGTGCCAGACCAGGCACTTTCTTACTCTCTATCTGCTACGTAAGTGGCACAATAGAAGATCAGAAAGCATGAAAACTTAGTGAAAAAGTATCTGAAGAGTCCAAAAGATACAGTTTAAGACATCTCTTTAACTCTCTGGTGGAACTCATGAAAAATCAAATTGCAGCAATTCAGCCTTCCTCTAAAACAAAGGCTGGAGAATGTTATCCATGTAACCCCACATATGGAGGAAGTGGCTTTGGTCCCAAAAGTAAACAGTACAGTAGATAACAGCAAAGGCAAAATGGCAGAAAGCATGCAACAAGAGTAGAATGATACAGCAAGAAAACATTGTCTCTTTTCTTCAAATATCCTCTTCATGATTTTTTCCTTCTGTATTAACTGCCATGTTGAAGAAAGGATTTAAAGAAGGAATAAGCTAAATCTATTAGCATTAAATAGTTAGAAAATGAAGCTCAGTAATCGCAGAAGTTTGGGGTTTTTTGTATAAAACTCAACCTAGCAGATATGGTATCTTTTAAATTAACCTTATCTGAAAAATACTCCAGGAAAAGACAAGTAAATTGGAAATACAACATAAGGTGTCTAAATAAGAAGACCACTTGTGAAGATGTCATCCCTTTCTTTTCTGTAAAAGTAATCAGGCCCTTACAAACTGCATTATAGCTCCATCTGTAGGAAGTTTGGACATAAATAATTTTGTGAGTCAGTAAATATACGTAGGTATATGTCCACCACCTTTGTGATTTCTTGTACCAGAAAGTGATTTCTTGTGTTTCTTGTTTCAGAAGAAAAACAGGTGAAAGGGAAGATGAGGTAAAAAAATGCAAACAAACCCTAAAGGAAGATCATAACCTCTGTCTTCATCCAAGTTTACTGAACTGGTTTGTATTACTCAAACGTTAGAAAAAGATCATTTTGTAAGATACAGGCTTGCAATGTGATTGGAAAACACTTTTCAAAGTTTAGATCCTGCACTTCAAGCATTTTAACTTTCTTTGAAGCTAGCCCATCTACAAGAAGCATTGGGAGAAGCATTCAGGCAACTACAGGCCTGTCAGCTTGATCTTGGTGGTGGGGAAGGTCACGGAGCAAGTTTTCTGTCACATGGCCCATGCAGGACAGCCAGGGTATCAGGCTTAGCCAGCATGGGTCTATGAAAGGCAGGTCCTGCTTGACCAATGTGATCTCCTTCTAAGACAAGGTGGCCCACTTAGCAGATGAGAAGGGCTTTGGGTATTGTCTGCCTGGGCATTGGACTTCAGTAAAGCGTTTAACAGCGTCTCCCACTGCATTCTCCTGGAGAAGCTGGCTTCTTGCAGCTTGGACTGGGGGCACTGGTTGCTGTGTTAAAAACTGGCTGGATGGCCAGGCCCAGAGAGTGGTGGTGGATAGAGTTACATCCAGCTGGTGGTCAGTCACCCATGGTGTTCACTAAGGCTCAGTGTTGGGGTCAGTTGTGTTTAATATCTTTATCAACGATCTGGATGAGGGGATCAAGTGCCCCCTCAGTCAGTTTGCAGATGACACCAAGTTGGGTGGGAGTGTTGATCTGCTGGAGGGTCAGAAAACTCTACAGAGGGGTTTGGACAGGCCGGATTGATGGGTCAAGGTTCAACAAGGCCAAGTGCTGTGTCCTTGGGTCACAACAACCCCATGCAGGACTATAGGCTTGGGCAGAGTGGCTGGAAAGTTGCCCCATGAAAAGGACCTGGGGGTGCTGAACATGTTCCAGCAGTGTGCCCAGGAGGCCAAGAAGGCCAATGGCATCCTGGCCTGTATCAGCAATAGCGTGGCCAGCAGGACCAGGGCAGTGATTGTCCCCCTGTGCTCAGCACTGGCAAGGCTGCACCTTGAATCCTGTGCTGTCCAGTTCTGGGCCCCTCATGACAGGAAGGCCACTGAGGTTCTGGAGTGTGTCCAGAAAATTACTGGAGCTGGGGAAGGGTCTGGAGCACAAGTTGTGATGAACAGCTGGAGGAGCTGGAATTGTTTACCCTCGAGAAAAGGAGGCTCGGCATGACCTTATTGCTCTCGACAACGACCTAAAAGGAGGATGCAGTTAGATAGGAATCAGTCTCTCCTCCCAGGTACCAAGTGACAGGACAACAGGAAATGCCCTCAAATTGTGCCAGGGGAATTTCAGATTGGATACTTGATCCAAAATTATATGCAAACTAAGTAAACAGTATTCCATTTTTTTATCCTTGAGATACATTAATTCCAAAACAAAGAATGTGAAGTCAAGCATGAAGCAATATAGTATCTTCTGGCTACCCTGAGAAAATGGCCACACCCACTTTAGCTGATGTACAAGAATGACTTCTGTGTTTATATAAGACTGTTTTCTTGGCATAAACAATGCTGTTTGGCTGCAAATTTGTATATTTTGTATTTTTGCAGCTAAATGTGGAGCTGAGTTTAGGGTCCTCTGACTTCCGTAAGAAACTAATTTTTTTGTAGAAAACAACATATTACCAGTAAAAGTTCATCTCAGAATTTGAGTTTAGCAGTGAATATCTATAGTTTAGAAACGAGAAACTAAAAATCAAAGGGCATTTTTTTCCTGACTACTGTAAGAATTCTTTTTCCTCTGTGGCAAGTCTTTCACTCAACCTCCTCCTGTTTGATTGCTTAGCTGTGAAATACTCTGCTGTCCTCAATATATGCTGCAATGTGTTACTGATTAGGTAGCAGAGATGCCGTGACAGAAGGTATTGTTACTATTACGTAAAATATTTGAAGAAAATTAATTAGCAACCACTTCACACTGTTTATGGTATATTTGTTCTTCAGATAAAAGCTTATCCTGTCACCTGTTTTCCACTAGTATGTTATCACACAACTGTTCCTATAGCATACAGTAGTTTGTTTTGCATTTGCAAGCTACAGTATCTGACAACAATTTGACAATTCTTCTAGCATTTTCCCCAGTGGCTTGGTTTGTTTCTAATGAGCAACTCAAAGGCATAAGATCTGTTTGCTTTCTGACTGCAATCTAAATAGCACATTAATATCAATCCTGATCCCTGAGAATGCTGCAATCTAGATTTATCCAGCAGGAAAGCTCATCTAGTGAACAAGATGAGAGAAATTATTTTCCCAGATATAACAATTTCTCACAATCTGTGAAGTGTGATCAGATTGTCAAATGTGATGTATTTAACAAATTGTACACCAGGAGATTTTGAGAGTCTTCTACTGAACGTATCCTTTAAAGACTTCTGATACCAATGAATTCTGGAAGATTCAGTGAGAGGTGCGTGGTGGTTAACAGGATGAACTGTTATCCAGCTATGTGCACTCTGTACTTTGGATCTTTTTTCAGATATTGTGTCATATTGCAATCTTCCAAGTAATTTGACAAAGCATGTGTGATTGTATTATCTTCTAGTCTCCTCTTGTAATTCTCAAATCTGTGAGCCAATTTCAACTAAAAGGAGGAGAACCTTTGACAAGTCTAGTCCAGAGAAGTTTTGGGTGATTATACATTCAACCTCTTGCTAAAAACAGGACTAATTTCACATTAGAATTTCAGCACAGAAGCTTGAAGAATTTTAAGCTCAAAACCTAACTTCAAGCTTGAAACCTAATTTCAAGCTGTCAGTCTAATTTCAAGTTAGAAGCTTGGCATTTTGTCCAGTCAAGCTTTAAAAATATCTTAAAAAGTGATTATCCATTTCCTAACAATTCTCTGGTTATAATTACATTTCTAAAATTTAATAAAACCTGTCTTCCAGGCAGAGAGGTCCATAAAAGTGTCATTGTCAAAGAAAAGGCACATAGAAGGCAGTTAGTACACATTTTGCTTTACTTTCTCTAGTTAGCTACTCAGCTCATGTCTGAGGTTTATATGGCACACAGAGAAACTGGCAAGAAGGAAGCTAGTGAACACATCAAGGATAAAAAATAAACTCTGTTAACTCTCCTGTTTCCAGAATATATTGGAAAATGAATAAACACATGATGGTAAGCAGAATTTTCATTTTTCAAATATTTTTTTCACCTATGTAATGTAGTTCCACTTCCTGAACAGCATTTTGCATTAGAGATTTAAAAGGCAGATATACATAACTAGTCCAGATTAAGAAATCTTATTTGCAGACCTGTTTCAAATAAATGTAAACCACTTAGATGCATTTTAAGTCGAATTCAGGTTGTTTTGGAAGGCTGAAATCAGATGCAGGTCTGTTATGTACCGTCTAATCCTGCAATTCTTTCACAAGTCCATGAATGTACTTGATATAAGAGAGGTTCTTTAGAAATGCATAAGAGTAAAAAAGTACCAACATTACAGAATAAATACCAGTGTCTCGAATGAGGCTGCTAACACTCGTAATTCTGCACAGTCCTACAGATGGGGACTAGAAATAAACAGTCAACACTGACATACTCAGACTTCAATAACTAGCTAACCCTCAATTTATGAGTCAACATCATGGAAGATGAATGGCAAAAAATGACCATTTGCACTGTTTATGATTTTCACCTGAAAGAAAAACATTCTAAATTTAATATATTCTTATCATAACTGAGTGATTTTAGACTGGACCTTTTAATGACCCAATCTACTAAGAAAATATGTTTTATTGAGTCTGTCATGTGGCTGTCATGTCCGCTGTCTAGCAGCTGTGGAAGACAAAAGTCTTTTTTATGCAGTTTTACTCGAACATTTTATTGCACTTGATCAGACACATCAATAAAAACTATCTTAAACTATTTTATATAATTTAGTACATTACATCAGGGGCAGTAACAAAGTTGAAGACCTCTCCAAAGCAAACAGCTTAGGCAAAATTTGTTTTCCAGACTGAATTCGTTGTTGTTTAAATTGGTATCTAGCCCCTAAGTATTAAAGAAAAATAGCTTAAAATGATAGAAATAAATCTCAGTTTAGAGCTAAAGGCTTACATTTAAACCACCCCGAGAAATTGGTTATATATAAGCATGGCAACTGTGGTTTCTGCACATCAGCACTGCATCCGGCTATACTTAGCAACCCAGCACTATATATTCTTGAATGTGAGAGTGACATCAAAACCACTAAGCATTTCAGAGATCCAGTAACACAGACTGATTATTTCTCACTTCAGATGTGGAGATTTGTTTAACTGACAAATTGAATTTTATTTCCCAGTCAACTGTATCTTTCAATGACCGATCATCATCCAGCCCTGAAATAAATGTTACCTGATTAAAGTAGTAAAGGTTAAAACATTTAAAACACATGCTGTAGACCTCAGAAATCAAGTCAAGATGTGTAAGGGTATGAATTATTAGAGGATTTATGAAATCCGCCCCGAACAAATTAATTCATCAGTTTAGCCAAAGGCTTGTCAATGAATTCAAGATCTTTTCAAAAAATGAAACATCTGTTGCATATTTAAAGGTTCTGTGTATATGTAAATGTGTAAATGTTGTAGATTATTCTTTCCAAGGTGAGATATGCAGTCTAACTAAATGTGTTTTGAAATTACTTTGTAATTGCTCTTATGTCCTTGAGGATCAGGGGCAATTCATGAAGGATTCCAGCAGCCTTTGAATTCTCAAGCCTTGGGAGTTATTGAGGAAAATTAGATCTTGAGTGAAGCTGAAAGATACATCCATAAATCTGCATGACATCATTGTCAAAACAACCTATTACCCCACAAGAGTTAATAGTAGCTTTCCTTTTTTATTTTTTTTTAAGGAATCAAGATTACATGGCTTTTTAGAAACAAGGTGAAATTCTTTCTGGATTCTGTTTGCTTTCCAAGATGACATAATAACCTAGGGTGTCATTTGTCCTACAACTAAGTACTGATCAATCTCATTCTGTGTAGAAAATAATTTGAGCATCTCAAACTCAGCTGAAAGAATCTGATGCTCTGTCTTTGTTGTGGAAGGATGGTAGTGATCCAAAAATTTGCAGTAAACAAAAGTTTAAGCACTTTTTTCCTTCAGTATATTTATACAAATATTGTGCTGTAAATGAACACCCCAGATTCTGTCAAAAACTTAATTGATTGTTATATTTTGTACTAGTTACATAAACTTAATATGCACACAAGTGTAAATGAATACAGTCACGTACAAATTGAGATATTTTAATCTTTCTACATTTTGCCTGAAGTATTCTAAGAAAACATTACACGAATGAAAATGAATGCAAATATTTTTCATACCATGTAGATGAAACGGAACCTCAACTATCTGGCTTAGAAGATGACTTCTTTGCCTCAGCATCTATGGTGACAACTGCTACTCCATTTATTTTTATGCTCCCATAGTTGTAGTAGTTAGATGATAAATATCAAGGAAGTCATAATAACAACAAATTTGTCTTAAACCAGAATTATTCCCTCACACCTACATATACAAAGCTAGGTTAATATCTTCTTTAAGAAAAAGTAAAAAAAAGACAAGTAATACGAGAATGGTTCTTGGGGATATTTTGTTCAGCTATTTTTTTTCCAGTTAATTAAAGCTATGACTGCAGGTCTGAAGTTTTAGCACATCGTTTTTTGGTGAAAGTCAATGGACCTCCTTTTACATTTTGCCTAAGTAGTCACTTATTTGCTCCTTTTACCCAAAGACTCACATGGAGAGAATCAGCCCCCAGGTTCAACCACAACAGACAGCTGAATTTGAAGAAGGGCTGGTAAGCTCTGGACTGGCAATAATCTTGAATGTTGTGGGAAGTCCCTGGTAGGCCTGTGAAAAAAGCCCAAGCAACAGAATGCTGTATATTTCAGTCTTTCGTTCTGGCTACATCTGTTTGATTTGGACATTATGACTTAGCTATTATGGCATAGAGGTAAAGTTTGCTATTTTGTGGTTTAATTATGTTTTAATTACTGATACTTGCATTTGAACAGCCTTAATTACAAACTAGAAAAGGGTTTCAGTCTGGTTTTGGGCCAGGAACACACCATATGCGTCCACACGTATATGTACAAGCCAGCAGATTGCTTTGAATAAACCCAACAAAGATTGTTACTTATTAGAGTGATCAGATACCTTGCAAAAATTTTAAGTTACATCTATACATTAATAGGTACGCATGGCAACTTAATTTTAAATATAGAATGTATTTCTAATGATTCATTTCATTTAAAGTAACTTTTAAGATAACTAGCTTGGTAAGTCCTGCGATGCTTTAGAAATCATATAATGGTATTTCTTCTATTTTATCTTCTATTTTATTTATAAGCAAACACTTGAAAAAATCTACCAGGATTTTACTGGTATTATAATCGAATGCCAGTGTCACAAAAGGTTTCATACTCTTTTAACCTAAAAATGATCACTGGACAGGGGCTGAAAACTTGTCTAAATCAAAGATATACTTTGCAGTGTAGTTACCATTGTGTTATGAAATGTGCTTAAGTTACTGACTTAATACATTTGTTATATTGAGAGCTGATTCAGCAGAAATAATCTCTGACATACTGGTCCCAGACGTTTGTGGTTTCTGGCACCACCAGCAGTCTGATTCCCCTAGTAAAAGAGGTTAACTGACTTCAGAGTCAGGGAAAAATACCCCCAGGGATAGAGCAAAAATATCCCTGCCTTCCACACGAAAACCCAGCATTCTTACATGCTTTAGGGGAGCTGACTGGTGAATTGTTTGACAAGACCCCAGTTTAGCCTGTCTCCAGTTTACATCTCCAGCATATTTGTACACAGCTATAATATTCCCCTAAAAACTGCCACTTCATCAAGCTACCCTACTTTGCTAGATGCATAGACAGCACAAAGAAGAAACACAGGAAATAACTTGTAAAAAGCACTGGATTCTACTCACAGTATTGGAATACAATTTTTTGTGTGGTAAACAGGAGTCCTACACTTACCGAGCTCCAGAGCTGCTTCCTAGTATGCTTTTTTTGTGTCTATTGTATGTATGTCTCAGCTTGTTTCCTCAAAAGTATAATGCTTTAGGTTATGGCTCACACAATTAATGATGTAAATTGCCTAAAACAGGTCGGAAAGGAAAACAAGTTTTATCTCTCAGAGAATCACTATACAGTTTTTCATTCTTTTTGGATCCTCATAGCAGCCTAGCAATTTACAGCTGGCATTCACATTTCCTATATTTTCATTTGGTTAGAGATATTTTGGCTAGGTTTGACCTGATGATTGAGTCAGATAGCTGTTTACAAGGGCTGCGTATTACAGGTTTTACGATTTTAGTTATGAAAGATGCATGTCCAAGTCTCCCACACCAGATCACATTTTCATCACTTCTGCTTAGGAGCCTTTAAATGATGATTTTCTTATCTCTTGAGGACAGCTCGCCATGTCACCTTGCACCCCCCAAAAAAAGGAAAAAAAAAAATCTGTCCAGTTTTAGTCTTTTTTTGCTTTCTTTCTGTGTGCATTGCTTTTAAGTCTTTCCCTTCATGCTTTGCTGTCAATCAGACCTCAAAAAATAGTGAAATTAAACCCAAGGAAGCAAATACTTTTTATTTTTTCCTCAAGGAAAAAAGAGATTACGGGAACCAAACTCAATTGCAATAAAGCATAAAGCATTTCTATGACTACTAGTCCTAATGGAAAGATCTGTTCCCTTTCTAAAATAATTTTTATTTGTAAAGTGAAATGTGTAACACATAATAAAAGATCCTCTGAAGAACAATTATGCTGATTTGGTTTAACCAGACCTGGAGCATAACTGAGACTGGTTCACAAGCCTTTCAAATGTTCACAGATTTTTCTGAAACATTCAAAACTGCTCTATACAAATACCTGCTACAAATCCCGTGGAGTTGAAAAGTCTCGTTATCCAGTTCCCACTCCAGGCAATCATGAAATCTGAGTGTTGCTTACATGATCCATTTACATACAATATTTATTTAAGAACAAAACTTTACATTTTCCTCAAGTCACCCTTTAGCCAGACACTCAAAGGAAATGAATCAATACTCCATAACACTTGTGGAATCAGTCTCTCAGGTTTATTTAAGCTGAGTAACACATCATCTGGCAGACAAACTCTGAAGGACAACTTTGCAGCAGGTTATAAGAATTATAGTACCCTGGCTTCTAAGAGTTAGTAAGATTCAGGACTAGCCAGAATATTTTTGAGAGAATGAGTCAACAACACAAGGAATATCTGACTCACTGAGTTAAACTCTCAAGGTGTTATCTATTTCTTATGGGTTGTGTACATGTTTAGGTGTGCAGCATTTCCAAACATCCTTAGTTATCATTTTCAGGCTTTTATTTTACAATTGAGGGTACAAAAGAGAAGAATGACTTGAATATCTTAAAGTCCTTAAGAATAACCAGAAGATGAGATGAGAAATATGCACACAGGCAGGTTAGAATTGGTGCTGTATCTTATAGCACTGGGCAACAGGACAAACTGGATTCTAGCTAAGCAATCTGCGTGGTATCTACAGCTCTTAATTTTAAAATAATAGCACAAGCAGTTAGCCAGAACTCAGTTTGACCTACAGAATTCTTCAAACAGAATGACTGAGGTTGCAAGGCCCTAGAGAACATATAGTCCAACTATCCCTACTCCAAGTAGGGTCACCTTAAGCAGGTTGCTCAGGCCTGTGTCCAGATGAGTTTTGACTCTCTTCAAGGACGTGGATTCTACAACCTCTCTCAGCGAACTGTGGTAGTGTTTGGCCACTCCCACAGCTGAAAAGCTTTTCCTTATCTTTAAATGGAATTTCCTGTTTCAGTTGGAACCCGTTGCCTCTTGGCTTGGGGACCACTGAGCAAAGTATGAACCCATCCTCTTTATACCCTCTCATCAAGTGTTTGTGCACAGACAAGATCTCCTGAGGCTTTTCCCAAGGCTACCCAATTCCAACTACAATCTCTTAAACTTCATAGCCTTAGATTTTCTCCACTCTATCCATGCCTTTCTTGTTGTGGAGAGCCATGATTAGCACTTCAGATGTGGTCTTGCCTGGGCTGAACAGAGCAGAAGGCTCACCTCCCTTGGGCTGCTGAGCAATGCTCCTCCTGACACAGCCCAAGATACTGTTGGCCTTTCATGCCGCTGGATGGACCGCTGGTTCATGGACAATTTGCTCTCCACCAGGACCCTTAAGCCCTTTTCTGCAAAGCTGCTTTCCAGCTAGTCAACCTACACTCTATAGTGCTGCACAGGGTTATCTGACTGCTGGTGTGGGACTTCGTTGAACTTCGTGAGATTACTACCTCCCCTTTTTTCCAGCCTGTCACTGCCCCCCTTGCATGTCAGCATGAGTATTTGGTTTAACCACTTCTCCTGACTGAGTATCATCTGTAATCTTGCTGAGGATGCACTCTGCCCCACCATCCAAGTCATTAATGGCCAGTACTGGCCCCAGTATCAGACTTCAAAATAATCCACCAGTAATGCATCTGCAGCTGGACTTTGTGCTGCTGATAACACTCCTTTAAGTCCAGAAGATCAGCAAGTTTTCAGTCACCTTACTGCTCACTTACCCAGTCCATTTTTCATCAGTCTGTATACTGAGGATGCTACAGGAGAAAACTGTGAAGGCATTGCTGAAATCAAGATAAACAACATATACTGCTTTCCCCTAATCCCTGAACCAGTGAACTCCTGAAGTTCAGGGTCATGATTCTGCTACTTGATTTGCCTTGCTCCCTTCTCTCAAGATCCTGGACTCCAACATCTCATGGTCTCTACAGACCAGGCAGAGCTCCATGTATCCCTGCTGCTGTCTGACATAGAAGGCCAAATCTGCTCCCTACTATCCTGACCTGTCCTTTCTAAATCCTGCCCACATCTGCCCACTGTGGCATTCAGCTGTGTGAGCTATGCCTCCAGATCTCTGTGATCCCAAGGAGGCTGTGGCCCTGCAGCTGCACACCAGAGCTCTAATGCCTTTTCTTTGTTCTGTATGGATGTGATTCAGAGCACCCTGTCAGGCTCATTTCCATGAAGAACTCTGAGAGCTTCTTGAATACTGTTGATGGGTAATGTTTAAAACACTGTGGCAAATGAACTGCTGAAGAAAAAAAAGGCCTTCCAAAATGTTAATTTGGTGAATACCACGTTGTGAAGTTCCTCTTTGTGGCACTTTTAATGCTGTCATGCTTAATTAATGCCAGTTAATTGAACCGCCACTTCTTTCTCCCAATATAGAATTAAACAATCAACATTCAAAAAAATTCTAGGTGCCTTTACTTTCTGTGGGTTTTGGTTAGGCTTTCAAATGCTGAGTGTGTCTGAGAATCAGTCTTGCTTTGTTTTCAGACACACTGATGTGGACGATGCTGTAAATGTAACCAAGCTGCTCTTTTTAGATGCACATCAGTTAATTTTTCTCCTCTTTCTGTCAAAGAAGAGTGAACAGGAAGGCCACAATGTTACATGTGAAATGCTTTCAGGGATATAGCACATATTTAAAAAGTGCTTATCCCCATTATGGTATTCGTTTTGGTTGTTATCTGAGCTCTTATGAAATCTAAACTAAGTCAGATATGAGCAGAGTTCAAATTTTAATATGGAGTTTGGATATATTCAACTTTTCAGTAATGCCAACAGCTATTCAAAATGAAATCTTTTACAAATCTTTTCCTGAAGAAACACAATGTGAGACATTTTTGACATCCCAGCAAATAACTTCTAACTTGTGCTAGAAAGATTTCTGAAAGGACTTTCATATTCCAAAAACTTTTAAATATATGTGACAGAGCTAAATATTCTCTGGCCTTGGGAAACATTTTCATTATGCACCCAGTCCAAAGAGGGTATTGCATTAAAGCAGTCTCAGGATCAAGGTGTTATTAGGTACCTGAGGTCATGCACAGTTTACATGTGTTTCTTCAGTGAGAATTTTAAAAACCGGCACGACACTCCTTTCAGTTTTGGGGTTTTTTGCGGTTGGCATAATTCTTGTCATGTTCATTTGGAATGAATGCATGACTACATGCATGTTTTAAAAATAATGCAACATTGGTACTATATTACATTCTACTGCTGAACAACCTCCTGCAATATATGTGGTGCTCAATATTCACGTAGTTTATAGTTGCAGCAAACTGTATTAGTGCTTCCATGCTTGCTATTTTCCTATTAGTCTAGCTTAATGGGCTGTGCAACCACCATCTTTCATTAACCTCTTTTAGAACAAAATTCTGGCTAATGGCAGGCAACTTAAAGAAGCAACTTAATGCTGCTCTAGGCTGCACAAGTCTACATTACTCTTAGAGCAGACAGGCAGCCTTTTGCAGATTTGCTGCAAGCAGAAACAGCATGGAGACCCATATCTATATCTACTGCCTTGCCTTGCTTCTAAAAAAACTGTAGGATACAGAACTTGGATTAGCTAGTCTGACTATCCATCTTCATTGCACAGAATTTTGTGGCATATGCCAAAGGAATCCAGGTTTTTTTACTGCTGATGCTCAATCCCTTGTAAAATTCACCATAATTATGTAAGTTAAAAGATAATTAAAAACAGTGGAGAAATCATCCCAAACTTGCTGTCTTCTGTGTTAAAAATCAAGGCTGATTTAAAAACAGATCTTGCATGCTCATTACAGGTATGCATTTAACTTTCAGAAGTGAAATTACTTAGTATTGCACGTGAAGGCATTTTGTCAAAAGTAATAGCAAGGATCTGGGAAGCCACGCCCTTCACGTAACACTCCATTGCATTGCTACTGAGATAGGAGTCAGTTTCGACAGATTTCTTGGTGGGCCCTAATTTTTTTCAGCAAGAACAGGGTAATTGCTACTGCCTTTGTAATCTGCAAATATAACTGTGTCCAGTTCAACTCTCCTGAAAGCAGAGAGGTTTTCACAGCTAGAGGTGGAATGGCTGTAAACGAATGGGTCTCTCTTGACTTCTCCCAAATGTCAGATCTTTGGTTCTCAGCACCCACCACCTCCGTGCAGCTGGCTGCTCTGTACTGTGCCAGCTGTGCCTTCCATTGCACCAGCTCTTTGCCCCGCTTCCTCACCTCTCCAGTTTTTTCATAGAGAATAACTTATGATCTCTTTCCCCCTGCTGCTCAGAATCACAGAACCAGTAAGGTTAGATGGGGCCACAGGGGGTCATCTGGTTCCGATTTCCCTGTCCAGGGTCATCCTTGATGCGCATTCCACAGGATTGTGTCCAGTCAGTTCTTGAGTATCTCCAGTGAAGGAGACCCAACAACCTCTGTTCCAGTGCATGGTCACCTGCACCACAATGAAGAAGCTCTTCCTCATGTCCAGGTGGAACTTTCTGTGCAATGTATAGCCATTGATAAGGTCCTCTCTCAGCCATCTCTTCTCGACGTTGAACAGGCCCAGCTCCCTCAGCCTGTCCTCACGAGAGAAATGCCCCCAAGGCCCCTAATCATCCTAACAGCCCTGTGCTGGTCCGACTCCAAGAATTCATGTCTCTCTTCTGAGGAGCCCAGAAGTGGACACAACATTCCCGGACACATTAACCCTCCCCCGCCCCCCTCCCCGCTTTACAAGTTTTTCCATAGACAAGGGCTACATCAGGAGGAAACTGTTCCACCGGGCAGGACGACCCCAGGCACCACATCCATACACCCACAGCGCCTGCCGCTCCGCCCGGAAACCTCGC
>NW_008237953.1:107523-127824 GCF_000691975.1 Corvus brachyrhynchos
GCCAAAAGTTAAAATGTGTGATGATGGTGTCCCAGGTAAGCCTCTTCCGTGTGTCTTGCTTTACAATATCCTCGAATTTTGTTTTTACAGTCCTTTATTAGAGAGTAAAATAAAAAACCCAAAGGAAAACAAAACCTTGCGCTCTACATTAAGTGGTCAACCCACACTAGGTAGAAAGTATTCGAGATAATTTCATAGAGGGGTAGCGGTTGAAGGGAGTTAGTGTGTGGCAGGAGGCCATTACCACCATGATTTAGTACATTTAATGTTGACAATGGCACATTTTTTCCACCTGCAGTAAAAGGGGTAAGTACAGGCAAGCATCTTAAATGCCAGCTTTGATCATTGGTGGCCAGTGCACTATACCCATGCTAGGAAGCCGTACCAGATAATTTTCTTTATTTTTAAAGACAGTGCTCCACATAAATTATGGTTCTAATTCAAAAGCAAAGAACTTGGTGAATCAGGCTAGTTAAAGTAGCAGTTCATACTTTGGCTTATACAGCATTATTCTCTGGCCTTTTGTAGCAATGGTGTCCTTAATACCATTTTATGTCTTTGCATTTTTCTCATTCTGTGCCCTGTTTCTCACTAAGTTTGTAGCTTGTAACACTAGTACTATTGTCCAGTGTAATTTATTCCACTTTCCATCTGAACTCTAGTTGGGATGAGCCATATGCAACTCCTTAGCTTCAAGTAAATGCTTAGTTAAAAACAAAAACTGTAGTCTTAAATCATAGTTTTAACTTGAGGGTCTCTAAACTACATGTTTTATGTCCCTTCACTACTGTAAAAAAAGGAATTACAGAAGTAATTCTATTTTAAACTTTGATTTGCATATTTAGCAGTGTGCTGTACATAGCTGGTTTTGGTTTTTCAATTTTGGTTCCTCTTCTCATGAAATTGCAGAAAGAATTAGATGCTACTGGGAGAAGTTAATGTACTCCTCTTTTTGCATCGAGATGAGAGAGACGTGTACAAATGCTGTGAACTTTAAGGATTAGTTATGTGTGATTTGTTGAATGCTCAGCCTGTACTTCACCCTTTTCCTCAAAAAGTTACATTTAAGCTTCAAGTCTTTGAGGAGATCTGAGTGAATGGCTGAAGGGTCTAGAGCAGCTTATGTAGCAGGTCACGAGGTGTGGGGCTGAGCTCCAAGTAAGGATGATGATAGCATTATTAAAGAGACCTGCAGAATGGTGAGTCAAATGGAGAGGCTGTGGTTAATGACCTTGTTAGTGTAAGAACCAGTGTGCCATCAGTTTAGGTCTTCAGATCGAAGTTTGTATCAGGCAAAAGTGTAACAGGTTTGCAGAGCAGACCCACAGTATTTTTAGTCAGAAGTCACCAAATTCCAGGAATCTGCCTGTGTTGAAAGGATGGAGCTACTTGAAAGAGAGCAGTCTGCTGGGGTTTGCTAAACAGACAAACCACATGTGGCCCTTGAGATTTCTGTTGCTAAAAGAATACTTTAAGGCCAAAGAATTTTAGAATATGTGTGTTCTGTAGGCTTGTACTGTTTTTACTGTTACCTGCATTGTCAGCTTAGCGCCAATGCTGGCTGCAGAATAGTGGGCTTGGCTACGTGGATGTTTCTGTTTCCTCTAAGTGTATATAATTAAATCTATTTTAAAAAATGAATTATAGTTATCTCTGATTTAACTAATACATTGTGGAAAGTAGTCCAGTAAGCGTACACTTCCAGGTGCTTAGCACGTGGTGAGGAGAACCGGTCTTCCAGTTTTTACATGGAGACATAAAAATGGGTGAAGGTGGAAGTTTCTTGCCTTCACAAGTTTTTTCCTTACCTCTGAAAAGTGTCTGGAACATGTACCACCACTGGTCATAGAATGATGAATACTTGCTCTGGTGCAAGATTCTCTCTGGCTCATTCCTTCCTGTAAAAAACATAGGTGCCTCTCACTGCAGTTGATAATGACTTTCTTCTAAGTATCAAAACTTATTCCAGGAAATAGATAAGAAACAATAAAGGTTCTGAAATGAATCCTGTGTTCCTCTGTTTTGGAATGACTGAGCAGGGGAAGGTTAGAAATTGTTTCTACAAACTCAAAAGAACACCCCGTTTTCTCTCAGTTCAGATTTGGAAAACTGTGTGCAGCCATTATTTGTGAGGTCTTTTTACTGTGAAAAATGAAGATCTTGTCTCTTCTGGTAGACTTATTTTGTTCTGTTTTTCATTGTCAGTATGATGTGGTTCTTTCCACTTTGATACGTACTGCTGTGATTGCCTGTGTGAAGCCACTGTGTAAACTTAATGCATCGGAATATGTGTTTTGCTTTTTTTCTCCTATACACCTCCTGGTATTTCTAAAATAGTGGTGTTAGAACAAACTGTGATTTTATGTCTAGCTCAGGGTTTGGTTGTGAACAGTAACTGTTGTCCCGATTCTAGTGCTACCCTCAATAAAGTGTTTTATATTAAGTTGTATGCCTTTTGTCAACTAAATTTACATCCATAGTTTTGATAGTGAAGAAATTAAATACTCTGTACATCAGGCCAGTTTATCATTATGTGTGTTTGGTTTTTTTTTATAGATTATTGGCGTATTGGGGAGAAATGCCTTGCCCCTTGTCTTGAAAATGGAAAACTTCATGAAGGAACAATAACTTCTCTTGAAAAGGACAAAAATGGAAAATTATTTGCTGTTGTATCATTCTTGGAGTCTGAAGAAAGGAAAATACTAGTAACAAAACTTTGTAAAGTAAAAGATAGTAGAGGACCCTGGAAAAGCTTAATATTTGATGAGGATGATCTGGAAAAGCCATATTTTCCTGATCAAAATCTTCCATCTCCTGCAGTTGCTTTTAAATTATCTGACAATGGCGATTTTATTCCATATACAATTAACAGATACCTGCGTGATTATCAAAGGGAAGGAGCCCAGTTTCTGTATAAACACTATGCTGATAAAAGGGGGTGTATTCTTGGAGACGATATGGGCCTTGGAAAGACAATACAGGTATTCTTTTTGTTTGTTACGGTGGGAGCATGTTTTCTGGGATCCGTAAATCTTTTTTAAAAAGCATTGTATTTATGAAGCTTAAACGTCCCTCTGCTGTTGCAGAGATGGATGAGGCAGGACATGATGTCCAGGACAGCACTCAGAGCCAAGAGCCCATTGCTGATTTAAGACTCACTCCTTACAGGCCATAAAATTGGGATGTGGGTCCTTTTAGTGTAAGCACAATAGTTAAAATGTTAGTGTGTTGAATTTACTTTGAGGATTGCTACCTGCCCATCGTGAAAGCAATTTGCACTGGAGTACACTAAAAGAACTTGAGGCCCTTATCTGACTCTTGCTTTTAGATTACCTTTTAACTTTTTTCCTGAGAACAGATAGTTTCACTGTTCTGGGAATGCAAAAGAGCAGGCATTTTTACTCCTATCTCTGGGAAAAGTGTTTTGGTATTCCATGCTACTTCTATCACTCTTTTGGAAATACAGCTTGATTGATGAGAGGACAAAGTGTAGCTGGATTTTTTTCATTATGCTTCGAATCTGTGTGACCTAAATTATTTCTTTTTTCCCTTGTTTTTTTCTTTCTTGTTTTTTTCTTTCTTGTTTTTTTCTTTCTTGTTTTTTTCTTTCTTGTTTTTTTCTTTCTTGTTTTTTTCTTTCTTGTTTTTTTCTTTCTTGTTTTTTTCTTTCTTGTTTTTTTCTTTCTTGTTTTTTTCTTTCTTGTTTTATTATAATTACAGTGTTTTTATGTGTGGAAATTCTCTGTAGTCTGTCTGGTTTAAAGTTAGCAGCTTGAGTTCTGTGGGGGATAGTCTTTGTTCTACTCTCTTTTCCCTTTCTCCATGTGTCCAATGCAAGCTCATTTCTTCACTGCCAGGTATATGGCAGGTATCTATTGCCCTTCCATGTAGGAGAATGTTGACAGATGCCTTTCAGTGCAAAAAAGTGTTGTCTTGTAGCAAGCTTAACAAGAGCAGTGGGTAAACTAAACTGTCAAAACTCTTTATAGAGCATTTAGAGGTGTATCATGGGTTTATATATATATGTATCTGATGATGCTCTGTTAACAGATGCTTGTTAAAACTAAACTACATTCATTTTAAGCATGGTCATGTTTCTTGTCCATGGTAGTTGAAGAACTAACTCCGTAGTTATGGAAGACTGTTTCTACTCAGAACTGCAAATAATCTGATTTTATGTAGAAAGAAATATATATATAAGATAATAGTAAACTCAGCAGAGAGGAGCTAAATTTAGTTGTCTTGCTTGCATCTTGTGTGTCTTGAATCTCAGCTGGTTGTCTAGGCACATTTATCACACAGTGACAGTGGATATGTGGAATTCACATCTGATGGCTGTTTCTTTTAGTCTGTGTCAAGTTTTCAGAAGAAAGGCAGAGATTTCAAAGAATATCCTATGTGAATAACATAATATGTGAAGGGATTCTGTAAGTACCTAGGTCAGAAAAGAACGGTTGAGGAGACTGATCTGAGGCAGCCAGCAAACTCATGCCTGAGTGCTCTGGTGGCCTTATATGATGGAGTGATGGTAATGGTCAATATGGGAAGATTGACAGATGTCATCTACTTCTGTAGGGCCTTTGATATAGTCCCACATGACATCTTACCTCCAAACTGGACGTGGGTGGATTTGATGGATGGACAGTTCAATGGATAAGGAATTGGCTGGCTGGCTAGCTGCAGCCAGAGAGTTGTGGTCAATGGCTCTGTGTTGAGGTGGAGGCTGGTGATGAGTGATGTCCCTCAGGCTCTGTTTTGGGACCACTGCTCTGCAGTCTTCCTCAATGGCACAGACGGTGGCACTGAGTGCACCCTCAGCAAGTTTGCAGATGACACAAATCTGAGCAGTGCTGTTGACACAACAGAAGGACAGGATGCCATCCAAAAGGACCTGGACAAGCTTGAGAACTGGGCCCATGAGGACTTAATGAAGTTCAACAAGTCCAAGTGCAACAACTCTGTTGCACCTGGGCTGGGGCCTGGGTACGCAGACATGAGTATAAATTGGGAGAAGTTGTAGAGAGCAGCCCTGCGAAGAGGGAGTTGAGGATTCTTGTGGGTGAAGAGCTGGACATGAGCCAGCAGGGTGCACTTGCAGCCTAGGGGTGCATCCAAAGCAACATGTCCAGCAGGTCAAGGGAGGTGTTTCTGCCCCTCTGCTCTGCCCTTCTGAGACCCCCCCTTCCCACCCCTCCCGAACACTACATCCAGCTCTGGGGTCCCCAGCACAGGAAGGATGTGGACCTGTTGGAGTGGGTCCGGAGGAGGCCACAAGGTGTTCCCAAGGGATGGAGCACCTCTCCTATGAAGACAGGCAGAGAGCTTTGGGGCAGTTCAGCCTGGAGAAGAGAAAGCTCTGGGGGGACCTCATTGCAGCCTTCCAGTAATGTTTGTGTTGAAGGCCAGGTTGGATAGGGGCCTGAACAACCTGGTCTAGTGAATGGCATCCTTGCCCATTGCAGGGATTGGAACTAGGGGATCTTTAAGGTTTGTTCCCAACCCTTACCATTTTATGATTCTGTGATCTTGTGTATTTTTTATAAAACACAGTGATAATGTTCAAGTTCAGTATGGGAAAGGCAGTTCAGTGGATGTGAAGTAAAATGGAAGAATTCACTTGTTTAGAAAAGGTTAGTACATATGAAAAAATAAATTTAAATTTCATTGAGTAACTGATACAGTCTTAGAAGAAAGTTGTCTTATGCTTGTCAGTTGGCTGAACCTTACTGTTTCTGAATTAGAGGATGATTCATGAGATAGACATTTCTAGAAATCCTTTGAATTTTAGTGTTCTTTGTACTTCTGAACTGGTTTTTGCATTAAATGGCCTGACCATATGGCTCTTTCATATCAAGCTGAAGTTTAAGTGAAGGTAAATAGAATAATGTTGTTTCTTAGTGTGATCACAGTAAAATAGTTTCCTATCAAGGCATTTAGGTTGCTTCTTGCTTTATTTGGAAGAGCCAAAGGTTTCTGGTAATGACTTGCTGTTTCACTGCCTTTGCTACTCTTAGAAATTTGTGATGCAAATTCTTCCAAGAATGGAGAATGTGGAAGAGACAGGGAGATTTATTGTTTAGTTGAATTTGATTCTAATTCTCAAAGGATTAAAAAAAAAAAGTAAAGGTCATTAGTTAAACAACATGTGCAAACTGGCAGTTCATCTCAACCTCAGTTTATGAGATATTATGTATAAAATTGTTTGGGTTACTTTTATTCTACATACCTCTCTTTCACTCGGTGGCCATCCATATGATGGATTTCTTCTCTCTTCTGTCCATCTAACTTCTCTTCCCAGGCAGGTGTTTTTCCTGCACTCTCCTGTCCTGACTAGCTCTTTCTCCCCATCATTAGAGGGAGAAGATTTTTTTTGGAAATCAACAGTTGGTAGCTTTACCTCTGTCCTGCTATGAGCAGCTGTGTAGCAGCTGCAAAAAGAAAGCGGCTGGAGCTGGCTGCTCTGAATAAAAGGGGCCTGTTGAGTTTTCAAAAGAAGGGCACCTCTCTGATGATGCATCTGGTCCTTGCTGCTGCTTAGTCCCATGGATACCATTTATCCCAAGTGGATTTTAGATTTGCGTGTTCTGGCTGGATCTTTCTCTGCCTTCTTCCTGTTTTGGATTATGATAGGAGCAGTTTGGAATAGCCTGTGCTGGGATGTTTGTCCTTGCTGTGGTGTATTGTAATAAATATCTTCTCATAATCAACTTGACTGGTTTGAGGCAGATGGGAGAATATAGCACAATAGAAAGAAAATGGTTTTGATGTTAACAACAGGAATTTGAAGGAATGAAACATACAGAAAAAGGCATATTAGTAAAAAACAAACCTCTAGGATAAGCCTCTTCTTCCTTTTGCAGAAATAATATTGAGAGGATAGTTAGAGGATGTCTGTTCCTTCTGTTTTCTCATCTGAGATTCAAGTACCCTGAAAAGGAGAGTTGCAATGCAGGCGTCATCTCTGTTTTTTCCTGGCTCGTTCATACTGTCTCTTGTATATTTTTATGACTTTTCCACTTAGAGAATATAAGAGTGAGATAGAGCAATTAACTGTCCTTAACATTAATTCAAGGAATTCTTGGGAATCCAACAGAGGGAGGGGTCCCAGTTTAAAACCAGATTTATTTAAAATAATTTCCCCTCTCCTCGCCCCCCCCAAAAAAATCTCCCCCCACCAAACCAAACCACCTTACTAAGTCCTGTCCAGGATTTTGTCCTAAATGTTTATTTCTTGTGGAATTAATTCAATTGCTTGTTCTTCATAGTCACTGAGAATTGTTTTCTTTCTCAAGGTCATTTCATTTTTGGCTGCAGTGTTGCACAAAAAGGGAACGCGTGAGGATATTGAAAATAATATGCCGGAATTTTTACTAAGGACAATGAAAAAGGGCTCAGATTGTAACCCCAAGAAGGTACAACTTTTAGTGATACTGGCTTAAGGATTTTGATAAAAGGCAGTACTTGGATTTGTTTGTTTGTTAGTTCTAGGAGTTTATGTACATTAATTTTTAAAATTCAGCTGCTGAAGTAGGATTTCTTGCCTTTCCTAAGTGCTTGGGAAGTCTTCAGTTTTCCAGACTGTCATAGAGCCTTCTCGCTCTAGTTGTTATTGTCTAATTTGTTACTACTGTTCATCTGCACTAATGGAAAAAATTTTGAGGTGTCTGGGTTAGATTTGTGGCTAGAGTACATTGAAAAGCCCATGTCAGTGAGTAGAAAATTAGTGTTGTGTGATGATATTTTTAAAGTAAAAAAAGCATATATATCTATAATAACAGGGTATTTAATTAGGACAAATCCATATATTTAGAATATGTATTGCTAATAGCCTTGTGACCTCCTGTATTTTCTTCATTGGCTGTCATAATGTCGGAAGTAAGTCTGACTGATAATCTAGGTAATCAAATACAGTGACAGCACATAAAAGATACATGTAAAAGTTCTGTGTGAATAAGATAAATCTGAAGATCATTTTAATCCATTACAGAAACCATGTGATTTCTATTTTCCATTGTTATTTTTATTTTACTGGAGTAATTAGAAAATTTGACCGGCATGATGGGTCGTATGACTGTAGCTCTGTGATTAACGGATACGTGTTCCTCAGGAAATACAGGCTGAGAGGAAGGGGTAAAGGGATAGCACTTCATGTGCAAAGAAACAGGAATGCTTCTGACTAAGAATAAGGGAAGAATGTCCACTTTGAGGACATATAATGTTGGAGCAGGTCACAGAGAGCTTGTAGACCCCATCCATCCTTACGGGGTTTTGAAGACCTCAATTCGGAAAGCCTGGGTTTGAAGTCAGTGTTGCCACTGCTTTGACTATAAAGTAGGACTGAAAATGTCCCAAGGTCACTTCCAACCTCACTGATTTTATTGTTCTGTGATATTAAGTGAATCATGTGTGCTGTCCTAATTTTTTTAACCCTTTTCAGGGCTCTGTTTTCAAGTCACATGATGACTAGACTTGTGGATTTGAGGAAGCTGCTTACCCTCTTCATCCTTTTGTTTTCTCCATTTGTAAAACATTTTGTGATATACAGATGCTATAACAAAGCAAAGTGGTAGTGTTTCACATCTTACTGCAGTTGTTAGAGTATAATTTGAGTAAGTAGTGCTGTTTATTTAATTTTAGTATTACAGTATTTTTATGCTGTATTATATACATACTCAGAGTAAACTGATTACTTTTGAATTTATATTGATTTTAGATATTTTCCATACATGCTTTGAAATGGCAGAATTAAACAGTCAAACTGCTCAGAGCAGTAGAACAGTCAAGATCTTGACTTCTGTTATTGAGAAATTGCTGTATTACATTTCTCAAGTAATATTACAATATGTATTTGTTTGCAGACTTTCCTCATAGTGGCCCCTCTTTCAGTGCTGTACAACTGGAAGGATGAGTTAGACACATGGGGATACTTTAAGGTGGCTGTCTTACATGGCAGTAAAAAAGACGATGACATGAGTCGCATCAAGCAAGGGAAATACGAAGTTGCTCTTACAACATATGAAATACTTCGCCTGTATTTGGATGAATTTAACAGGTAATGGCTTTAATGTGTTTTTGTATGCACCGAATTTTAACTAATTGTGCATTGTTCTTTTCAAGAACTTTTTCTCTGTAATGTATTTACTGTTAAATCCATTGATCTACTGTGCTGCAGAGAAGATTCCCTGTACTATTGAATTTATCCTGTGCTACTGAATTTAACATGTATATTTCTGATGGGTTGACCTTGGCTGGACACCAGGTGGCTACCAAGCCACTCTATCACTCCCCTTCCCAGCTGAACAGGAAAGAGAAATTAAGGAAAAAAAAAACTCTTTAGCTGAGATAAGGCAGTTTACAAAAGCAAAAGCAAAAGTTTAGGTGTGCACAAGCGAAGAGGGGAAAAAAAATGGTTTATTTTCTGCTTCCTGTCAGCTAGCAGTGTTGAGCCACTTCCCAGGAAGCAGGGGTTCAGCACACATAGCAGTTGCTCTGGAAGGCAAACACTGTAAATAAAAAAATGCCCCATTCCTCTTCCTTTCCATAGCTTTTATACATATACATATACATCCGTATGAGCTGATGTCATATGGAATGAGTTATCCCTTTGGTCAGTTTAGGTCAGCTGGCCGAGTTGTGCCCCCTCCCAGGATCTTGCCCATTCCCAATCTGCTGATGTGGGTGAATGTTGAGAGAGAGCACTGGTGCTCTGCCAGTGCTGCTCAGCAGTAGCCAAAGCACTGGTGTGTTATCAACACCTTTCCAGCTATGGACACAAAGCACAGACCTGTGAGGGCTGCTACGGGAAAATCAGCTCCATCTCAGCCAGACCCAATACAACTGTCTTTGTCATGGGACATGTGGTAGCAGTAAGGGTTTGAATAGTTCCCATAAAACCAGTCTTTGCTGGTAGCACACCTATGAAATGTTCTCTGAAAGATGCAGGAATTGCCTGCTGGAAAACTGATGACAGCTAAAAGATACAAAGAAGGTATTTCTGTCTTTCAGTACAGTGTAAGGTGAATAATCACCTGGAATTTTTAGCAAACGTTCAAAAAGGTATTTTCCTTGTTGTTTGCACTTTTCACCAACTTGATGAAATTATTGAGCCCTAAAAACTTTGAGATTTAAACCCATGCATTTCTCATCCTATCCTAAAGGTTCTTGTACTAGTTTGAAAACAAACCAGTGGGAGGCACTAAGTCAGAATAACAATTTAATGGAAATTAAAGAAAAGGGAAAAAAAAAAGGTAAAAGAAAACACTGTCAAACTGACAGAGTCAAGGTACAACCTGACACCCTGTTAGGCAGGGTGGTGGTAGCAGTCTGGTAGAATGGTGGCTGCAGTCCTCTGAAGCAGTGATCCTGTAGTAAAACAGTCTGCTCTTCCTCAGGAAGTCCAGTGGTGGCTGTGTAGCTCCTGTCCTCTGGAAATCCAGTGGGAAGCCAGTGTCTCTGGTGTTCAGCCTCAGATTATATCCACGATGGGATGCTTGGTTCCTCCCTCTGGGTGGAGCATCTCACAATGGGGTAACGAGTCATGAGGCAAAGTGTTGATTAGGCTCATTAACAGAAGATAGTCCGGAGGGAGTTATCTCTGAGTCAGGCGGCAGGACAATGATGGGCAATTAACAGAAAGATAGTCTGGGGGAGGAGGCAAGGAAACACTGCCCCACCTGATTTCAACAGCTGATGGGGATGGTAATAGAATACACTGCAACCCAGGACAGTTCTTTTCCCTTATGTCATCTTGGAAGTAGGGTACAAGTTGTGTCAATGGCTGGTAATAGCAGCCTGCCCTCAGTGGCTGGGGAAAATGGATCTGCCGATCCTGGCATTTCAGGTGTTAGGAAAGGTGCAGGCCCCAGAGAGTATCCTAGTTGTTTGGAAATCCATCACCAAAACAGTTAAGATCTTCATCTCTGTGCTGAGGTCTGAGAAGTACAGATAGAAGCATAAAGCAGTTCTGTTATCAGCTCCCTAACTATTTGTGTTCTTTCTGAGGAACTCTTCATGCTTGATCATGGAGTAGACTGTGGTCAGGAAATAAATGCATGTGTGGAGCAAATCTGATGTGTGACTGCCTGCAAATACATTCCTCAGCATGCAGATTTACCAAACTGTTTCTACAGAGCATGTGCCTGGATGGGCCTATGAGCTCAACACCGGAAGAACCTTTGTGTCTTGCTTAACTACAGTGATGGATTGGCCTCAAAAATAGTTAGTAATAATAAATAATGAGCTATCAGGGATAAGAATGCATATGCTCAGTTATGCGTGTAAATCAGTATGAGAGATTTAAGTGGAAGGAGCTAGCATATGAACGTCTGTTAGACTTTTTTCAGAAACGCCAGTTTTTAGCATATTTTGGGAATGTAGGAACTTGAATATGAATGAATTTATTTAGTGGGTGTCAAAAATGCCGCAAGATCAGCCTTCATTAGTGAACCAAATGCATTTTGCTCAGGAAACATACTTTCTACTAAACATCTCAAAACATGTCTGTTCCAGCTTTTTGCAGCATTATCAGACTGGATATGGTTGTGTTCTGAAATATTCATATATATAAAGTGAACTCATAAAGTTAGTAGATCTCTTTCTGGGGACTTGAAGACTATTTTTATTATTATCATCACAGTATACAGGTCATTCTACCTGTAAGTTTTGTTGTTGAATTGGCTGCAAAATATCTCTTGGTCACTGCTTATAGTGGTGTTCCTTCTAGTCACAATCACAAAATATTAAAATTCCTCTGCTATATTGGTTTTGTATGGATATTCTTGGGTGATACTTTCTTGTAGAAAGTATGCAGCTTGAAATGTTTTCAGTTCACTGGTATTTGCACTGGATAATTTTTGTTGGGAAAATGAAGCATACCTATGTTAAGCATATTTCAGTAGTTTACCTTCAGAGACTTACTTATTTTTTGTAAATCTTAATTATGAGTGGGGTTAATTTTAGTGAGATGTGCTGGATTCCTTAGTCCACAGATTGAAAGCTGCTTTCTTCACAGAAAGCATTTGATACAGTTAACAGTAGCTCATTTATTTGGTGATGTAGTTTAGCCATTATGGTGAACTATACTAATTGAATTTACTAAACAAACAATATAAAGAAATGGAGTAATATAATACAAAAAAACAGGGAAATCAAAAAGTGATAGTGTGTTATAAAGCAATCACAGCTACTTGTGTGGCTGACTTCACTTTTTATATGTATGTGGGATGATGGGACAAATAATGCAAATTAATGAAATTTTTTTTTTGATGTGCAGTATAGAGTGGTCTGCTGTGATAGTGGACGAAGCACACAGAATCAAGAATCCAAAGGCGCAAATAACTCAAACCATGAAGTCATTAAAATGCAGTGTTCGCATAGGTCTTACTGGAACCATTCTTCAAAACAATATGAAGGAACTTTGGTGTGTTATGGACTGGTAAATAAAATATTTTTTTTATGCTTAAACACCTCTTCATGTTAACTGTGCAGCGGGGGTGGGGCAGGGCTGGATGATATGGACCCATCTGTGTTATAAAAAAACAACAACAAAAAAATACCCCCTCAACCTCAAAACACCTGCTTATTTCTGAGAATATAACTGTGTTTGTTCTAACACATCTGGGAAGGTAAGCTCCTGGTATTTTGCAGTTACTTAATACATTTGGAGTTCATCCCATCTGGTTTCTTTGGGGAATTTGGGAAGTAGTTAAAATTATTCTTCCCCCACTGCCCACATTGCCTTTTTTTTTGTTTCTTTTCTTTTTCCTAAGGACACTCATTTTTTTTTTCATCTGTCCTTTGCCCAGCAGATAGGGAATCATTACACAACCTTGACCAACATAGTGCCTTTGCTCTTTCCGGTATGTGCAGGTCATTCTGTCCTACTTGGAGGATGAAAGTAATAATGTTTTGCTTTTTTTCAAAATGCACAAGTGCACATATTTGAAAAGTAACAGTCATGTCCAGAAAAACATTTAATGGTCAAGGAGAAGTGCAACTGACCATAGATACAAATCTAAACCTTCTGGGAATGCTTTGCAGAGGAGGAACAGAGCATACATATTTTAAATATAAGGATATACAGAACAGAAATAGCAGGAAGAATATTTTAAGCTTAGTGTTGCATCTCATCCATTAAAACTATGCTGATGTTGTTAGTAAATTATTCCAATGTGTAGTGCTGCCAACAATTACTAAATTCTTTTTACTATTGGGTTTCTCAAGATTTCATTTAGTTAATTGTAATATCTGCATATTCTGATTTAATAAAAATAGTAAAAATTGAAAACATGACTGATTAGCTTCCAGTTTAGGCTCCTGAGCACTAGCAGCCTTGTAGTTCAGAGGTTCTGTATATTTGTGATTTCTGTTGTTCTGCTAAACTTCTTTCTTGAGATTGCAGCCCTAATCCTAGGGGGTATCTCTTAGCATTTGAGAATCACAGAAAACAGATGAAAAATGGCAGCTCTGAAAATAGTATGTATGTTTCTCTTTGTACTTAAAACTTGTAGTAGTTTCTCTAGTGACTGCTACTTTAAGATTTCTTGCTGTTAGCCAGAAAATAAAAACAACTTATGGTATACTTTAAATCAGTGAATCAATCCCCCATCCCCTTTTGTTTTTTAATAGGGCTGTACCAGGACTTTTAGGTAGCAGAGAACATTTCAAGAAGAAATTCTCTGATCCGGTGGAGCATGGCCAGAGGCACACTGCAACTAAAAGGGAGCTAGCAACAGGTCGTAAGGCCATGGTGAAGCTAGCAAGAAAAATGTCTGGCTGGTTTCTGAGACGTACCAAAGCGCTTATCAGTGATCAGTTGCCAAAAAAGGAAGACAGAGTAAGAGTGCCTTCACATTTCAAATACAATATTAATGAACATATCTCTTCTTTTTTGTTTTCTTGTTGTATTTTTTCTCTTTCATCATGTCTGCAGTTTATGGTTTTCTCTTCGTCTTATTAACTTAAGAAGAATCCGTAGCCATAGAAAAAGTGCACTTGCAGTAGTGTGCTTTGTTCACATAATTACTATGATTGCACATGGAAATGGAGTTAATCAAGCATGAAAATGCTCAGCTAGTCTTCTGACTAGTGATTTACACATCTGTTTTATGTGTGTTTTTGTCCTTATCTGGGCTGGGCAAGCCCAAAGCAATGTATGTAAATTTCTTGAAATTCTATGTAAAACTTCTGAATTTGCAGCTTGACACTTTGTGTTTGGAACAGTATGCTTTTAAATCCCTCATTTTCAATCCATAAATAAAAGAAAAAACTCAGACATAATGGTGTTCATCTGATGCAATTGTAAATACTATATGAAGTGATAATACTTTTTTAATATATCTTAGAGTTCTGCTAAATCTTTTCTTCTAAGCAGACAAATACGTAAGTTTGCAGCTGGTTTTGTTTTCAAAATCTGGTATTTATTCTTCATCCTTAGTTTATAATAATGTCATCTAGGCTGTCTTCTGAAGGAAAGATTAACACAAACATCAGTCAGTCGCTTTTCTGAATCTAGCAGGTTTTATTCTTTTTATTATCTTGTTAATGTGAGTATATGTTCAAGTTACTGCTGTATTATTATAGCTCAGCATGGTGCTGCTACTACTATGTGGATAGCATAGGTTAGGGAATGATCTTCAGATTTCTGTCTCCTGCTGCTTAAGACTAAAGATGTCATGGAGATGCCACCCATGGTCTCTAAAAAGAGGGATCAGAGTTTTGGCCATAGCACTGTGTAGATCCTTGCCTTCTCATTGTTTATTCTGTTTGTCCTGCTTGTGGTAGTGCCCTATGACAGCTAGTGCCTGAAAAGGGGAAAGAAAGGGCAGATTAAGCACCTTGCAAAACAGAGAGAAATCTGTAATTAAAATTATGCATTTATTTCTCTCAATTTTCCTTTCTCTTCCTATTCCTTCACAAAAGCCATTATGAAAGGTCTTGAGCAAAATAACAGGAGGTTCTTGTAGCATGATGTTGATATTCTTTGTAGAATTTTGAGATGGAATAAAACAAGTATGCATACATTTTGGCTACAGTTCATGTTCTTTTGGTGTCAAGATCCACATTTTTTTTTTCTTTTGGTGGTGGAATAATTTCCTGTAACTATTTGAGCAGGTATAGTATTTATTTCTGCTTTATTTTCAGGGATCTGTGATTTGTGTTTTTTGATGCAGTGCTTTTTTGCCTTTCATTGTGTGCTGCACATGATAGTGTTACTTGGGTTTTCTTTTTGACAGATGGTGTTTTGTTCCTTAACTGAATTCCAGAAAGCAGTGTACCAGGCTGTGCTAGAGACAGATGATGTAACCTTGGTGTTAAGAGCAGGAGAGCCCTGTAGCTGCAACAGTGGCCGGAAAAGGAAGAACTGTTGTTACAAAGTAAGAACTTGGCGCTGTTTGTATTTTAGATCATAGTCTTCTGAATTTCCTGAGAGACTCACTGCTGATTAAGAGCTGATTGAAATGTTTGCCTACGTGTAGGCCATCTGTTTGGGAAATTCCGACTGGAAACATGGGGAGCTGCGTTACCAGCATGATGGAGTTAGGCACTTTGGGATTGCTGCAAAGTTGCTTTGCAGGCACTGAGCAGTTGGTTGTTATCTATGCACTAAATTCTGGATCTTTTGTATTAATAAATGCACCTGTGATTTAGTTGGAATTGGCAAGGGTACTGCATTGAGATATTCAGTATATGTCAGGCATGCTGCTCCCAGGTGACTCGGGCAGTTTGTGCAGAAGCTGCAAATGGGAGGCACCCTGAACTCGGCAGGTTACCTGGGCAGTTTGTTGTGTTCTAACTGCAGTTGTGCCTTTCTGTGCCATTAAACATTCACTTTGCCTTGTTTCACTGAGGGGAGAACTGCAATAGCAGCCACAGAGCACAAGCTGAACTTTATCCACGAGTAACAGCTTTGCAGATTTCTTCAATCCTCTCTGGACTTCTTTAATGCTTGATTAGTCTAGCTTTGTATTTGTTTTGCCTGTATCACTCAGTAGGCTCAGATTAAGCACATCTTTTAAACATTTGGAAGCATATGTCACATGTTTGTTTCTCCCTTTTATCTTTCTGGCCTACTCTGATTCTTGTGTAGTGTTTTGAGTTTTTTTCCAAATGATATAGGTTTTTCAGTCTCCTGCATCTTTTTTTATGAACAATCCCCTTATCAGTCTTGTTTAATATTCCATGGATACTAGCCCTCTTTGCAGGCTTTTGTTTCTAGTGATGTTTTGTAGAAAAAAAGAAATGCTGTTGAACTTGATTCACAAAGGGCAGTAGGCAGGCCTGAAGATAGTTGAGTGCTTTTATGGACTGTCTTATTCCAGGGTTAACTGTGACATTTAGTAACTTGAGAAGGCAAAGAAAAACAAATACTGATCACACCAGCCAACCATAATCAGGAAAATAGCTGTTGAGATAGCTGCTGTTGCATTGTAGAATGCCTGAAGCTTGAATTATGTTATTTGAGGTGTTTATAAAGCTTTCTAGGGATTTTCTGGAGAGAATAGTAAAGTTAGCAGTTGAAAGAAAGAAGTCATTCAAACTGCTCTGACTTGCTTTAATCAGTTGTGAAGTTACCTTTTTGTTTACTGAAGAGCTCTTGGTTATCTCCATGTGATATCTGTAGAAGTTACTATCTGAAATGTTTAGCAAACAATGAACGTAGATGTAGGGGTTTTTTCTTATTGAGAAAATGTTTCTATTAATAGGGTCATAAAGCTGCAGGAAAAACAAAACTTGCTTCATTTTTATCAGAAATACACTACACATCTCTTGGGGATCAGTTATGGTACTAAGGATTGTTAATGCATTAAACCTGGTAAGAATAGCATTTATTTGAGATTATTACTTATTTTCAGGGGTATTTGTTTGCATAAACTGATTTTTTTTGTAGGTAAATGCACATGGTGAAACAATTAAGTCATTGCGCTTCAGTTACCTAATGATCCTACAGAAGGTTGCAAATCATGCTGCACTGCTGCAGACAGACAACACTAGCAAGATGCAGGTTAGTTTCAGAAGTATCTAAAAAATGGACTTGTGGAAAATGAATGGGATGAAGAGTCTTGAATGAAAATTGCTGCTGGCCTCCTTTTTAAGTCTTAACTAACTGCAACTAAGACATTTTGTGAAATTCCTTTTGCATTCAGTTACACAGAATGCATACCTTATAAAGACATTATACAAAAGAACATGTTCATTTAGTTGATGCATACCTGAAAATAAGGTTTATAAAACATTGGAGAGATAGGAGGGAGAGTAGTTTTTAATGATTTCTAATGGTGCCATTTTTGTTACATTTATGAAGAGTGCCTATAAGAAGAATGTCTTTGTGCAAGTAAATAAATAAATAATAGCTAATTAGAATTTTTTTTCTCTAGTACTTTCATTGAGAGCTGAGTTTGTTTAAATAATGAGAAACATGTTTTAGAAGAAATTGGTCAATGAAAGATCAATATCAATTTATCTTGTTACTGTGGCTAGTAACAAGACCCACAAAGGGCAGTTTTTAGAAAAGCTTGTGTGAGCCTTAAGATCCAGGAATGAGGAAAGGGATTTAGGGATGTTGGCACTTTCTCTTAGAAGCTATCAAGGAAGAGAAATCAGAATGTCCTAGGTAATTTTGAAAGTTTGTTCCATTCAAGCAGTTTTGCTTTTTTGGAAATGTTAATTTTGGTTTCCAGGGCCTTATACACAGCATATACCCAGATGTTTTCAGTGGGCTTTTTTGTGTATTGCATATGTAGTTTTATAACATTTGGTATTTAAATAACCTCTGAAATAAGAGAATACAAGTATTCAGTGACTTACTATCTTTTGTGTCATGCATAATTATTAGTTTTGCCAACATCTACTAAATAAAGTGCTACTTTACAGTGTTTCTAACCTTTAGTATTGATGGTAATGACATGTGTTATTCTTAAGTGAGAGATGTGATCTTTTCTTTCTCTCTGGAAAAGTGGACTTGAAGTGTGAGGTTACGTTTAAGTTCAGAGCTAAATTTAGCAGTGGAGCTTTATGTGGCTTTTGAACAGCTTAGGTGCATTTCCTGAACAGTTATTATTTTTGTGGAGCAATATGTAATTCCCATACTGGCTTGTTATTCCAGAGAGTCAAGAGAATTGTTGGTACACAACTGTTGGCTAATGCAAACCTCAAGGCAGCAGAATTTTTTGAAACTGACAGTTCTGGTCAAGAGAAGAAATTTTGAATACAATCCATGATTTCAGATTAGGAATCTCTTTTGTTTTTAAATGAAACAAAGCAAAACACATGGGATATGTTTTATCCAGCAGTTTTGTAGTGAACTAATTTAAAAACCACATAACTCTGCTTGAGATACTTTGGCAGATCACGTTTCATCCTGTTTAACTCCTTGTATGGCTTAATATAGTTCTGATTTTTAATACCTGTTCAATCTTTCTGCTTTTCTTCCAGGAAGCACATATCAAACGAGTTTGCAGCCAGGTGTTTTCCAGTTTTCCAGATTTTGTGCAGTTAAGCAAAGATGCAGCCTTTGAAACAATTTCAGATCCAAAATACAGTGGAAAAATGAAGGTAAACCCATTCCTTAGAAGAAAAATAAATATTATTAACAGTAATAGATTTGGCCTATATTATATGGATGTAAGAAAATGTACACCTGATAGTTGTGGGGGTTTTAATCATTCTGTTTATGACTGGTCATACAACAGCAGGTATCTCCTGTCATGGATCAGTATGCATTTGGGCAAAGACTGGGTAAGTGTATCTGTGATGCTTGGATTTTTTGAGATTTTAGCTTCACATGTTTAATGGTGGGCATGGAAATGACCCTTACAGTCAACATAATTATTGTTTCATGAAACCATGGTATCCAGTGACAGTCAGAAATATTTGGCAAAGAAAAGGAAGCAAAACAAAATTATTGTGGGCTTAGTGGTTTGTGCACACCTGTTGGAGAATGGTTAGAGGATCAGGGACATGGATTATTGATAAAACAAGGTCAATAGAAGAGCTGTGCAGGCAAAGGCCTGCAAGCAAAAGCCTGCATGAGAAAAAGCCTCCATGAGAAAATGCCTGTGTGAGAAACAGGCCTAAGAACCAAAAGGGAGTTTTTAGGAGGTACAGTCCTGTGCTGATAAGATATACTGACCATGAGAAGGGAGGAAGATTTTTGATCTCTCAAGTCAAAACATAAATAATAGAAGCTTGCCAAATATAGTCTTTTATCTAACCCAATTATGTAGAAGTAAGAATGCGCTTTTATAAGTTTAAACTAATTAAAGAACTGATAAGCTTGTACTCAATACTATATAAGCGCCTCTGTATTGCCAATAAACAAAGCTTGCATTACCAATCACACTGACTGTCTGCATGGCTTCCCCCGCCAGAAAGTCAGCACACGCCTTCAATTTTGTGTGTAGTCCCTGCTGTCAAAAAGCGTATGTTAAGACTTTGAGAAGATTTAGAGGATGGTTCAGAGAAGGGCCACAGAGGTGTTTAGTAACTGTGCGTCAGAAGCAGCCAAGTAGGCTGGGACCCCCCAGCCTGTAAAGAATGTCTTAGGATGAATGTAAGTGGGACCTACACAATCATGAATAGGATGGAACTGGTGAAAATGTACTGAGTGCCTACTGACTTCTTGAATCCTTTGGACATTAGGTGAAAATAATAGTAGTCATGCTAAAGATGACCAAAATAAATGTGTCCAGTGTGAATAAAACTCCTTACCTCAGAAACTTTCTGGTTTCAGAAAGGAACAAAAGATTTTAATGATGACGTATAGCGTAGATGATGATGGTGTTGTTTAATGTAGATGAAAAATATGTCTAATATAGCTAATTAAAAAGAAAGCTATACTAGTTTTAGTAGTGTTCCTGAGCTGAGAGTAATGGTGCGGGAGGGGCTGTTAGAAGCTATGCAGAATTTTGGCTCTCCATAAACCTGGGTATTAACATTTTCTTCTTGGGACTGGTGGCAGTGGGAGGATTATGTTGCTGTAGCAGTCACGGCTGTTATCACTTTACTGGTTTGTTACTATGTAAGCAAGATCTTTCTTTACTGTGAATACATACGTGTGAAATACCTGCATGTTAACTTTGTTGTATACATTTAATTTTTGAGAAGGTGAATTTAGGTGTCAAATTAGCTACCAGCAAATTTTCAATACATAGCTCTAAAAACCAAATCCATCATATTCAGGAGTTGAAGAATTGCTTATGAAGGGGTTCTATTACTGATTATTTTACCCTGGCATTATTCACACTACTATTTTACATTTTTGGGGGTTTTTTGGTTGTTTTTTTGGTTTTTTTTTTCCCATGG
>NW_008237953.1:127902-148859 GCF_000691975.1 Corvus brachyrhynchos
CATGGCTTGTACAGTCGCTCCCTTCACTGGATTAAAAAACTGGCTGGTTAGTCAAGCCCAGAGAGTGCTGATGGATGGTGCCACATCCAGTTGACGTCCAGTCACTAGTGGTATCTCCCAGGACTCAGTGTTGGGGCCAGTCCTGTTTAATATCTTTACTGATGATCTGGATGAGGGGATTGAGTGCACTCTGAGTAGGTTTGTAAAGTTAAGCTTGGTGGGATTGTTGATGTGTTGGAGGGTAGGAAGGCTTTGCAGAGGGATCAGTGGGCCAAGACCAATGGTATGAGTGAGGTTCAACAAGACCAGATGCCAGATCCACATTTGGCCACCAGAGCCCCCTGCAGTACTACAGGCTGGGGCAGAGTGGCTGGAAAGCTGCCTGGTGAGAAAGGACATGGAGGTGCTGGTCAACAGTGGCTGAACATGAGCCAGTAGTGTGCCCAGTAGCCAAGAAGGCCAGCGGCATCCTGGCTTGTATCAGAAATTTTGTGTCCTGCAGGATCAGGGAAGTGATTCTTCCCCTGTACTTGGCGCTGGTGAGGCCACACTTGGAGTGCTGTATCCAGTTCTGGGCCCTTCACGGCAGGAAGGACATTGAGGTCCTGCTGGAGTGTGTCCAGAGAAGGGTGACGGAGCTGGTGAAGGGTCTGGAGCGTCAGGTTTATGAGGAGCAGCTGAGAGACCTGGGATTGTTTAGCTTGGAGAAAAGGTCTTCCCTGAGACTCCTTATTACTCTGTACAACTACCTGAAATGAGGTTGTGGTAAGATGCTGTCCTGATTTTGGCCAGGACAGAGTTAATTTTGTGCAGTAGCTGTGAGGGGGCATCGCCTGGAGTGATGCAGGCATGTCCAGGGGGTGGTTGTTCTATACTATTTCTCTGTCATTGCTGGGACAAGGGTAGGAGACTCTCTGTTTTCCAACAAGAACAGAATGTCTTCCAGTTGACAAAAACATGGCTGGAGGAGCATTGTTCATTTTTCCAGAGCCTGCAATGAGCATTTTTGCATGTGAATCACCCTCTCTCTTGTACTTTTGTCATTAAAACTGTAATAAGGTTTTCTTACCTTGTTGCTGTTTCCAGTAAAATCTTCGTATCTCAACCCGTGATTTTCACTTTTTTTGCCTCAGTTCTCAACTGCATCCTGCCGTGGTAGGAGGAGAGAAGGAGGGAGCAAGAGAGTGGCATCTGGTTTGGGAGAGTCTTGGTGGGGGCTCTGAATTGCAGAGTACCATTCCTAAACCATGACATGCAAGAATCAGTCTCTTCTCCTGGATAACAAGTGACAGGATGAGAGGAAATCACCACAAACTATGTTGGTGGAGGTTCAGGCTGAACATCAGGAAGAATTTCTTCATGGAAATGGTTGTCAGGCATTGGATTTGGCTGCCCAGGGAGGTGGTGGAAATTTGCCATCCTGAAAGTGTTCTGTGGACATGGCACTTAGTGCTGTGGTCTGTTTGACAGGGTTGTGTTTGGTCAGAGGTTGGACTCGATCTTGGAGTTCTTTTGCAGCCTAAATGCTTCTGTGATTAAAATTAATTTTTCTTTTTTAAGGATTTTGCCTCTTGGGGCTATTGCACACTTCACTCCAGTACTGCCTTAGAACATTTTAATTATGTGTTTTTTGACACAGAAGTGAACAACACAGGCAAGCAAAAATGCTTGAGTTAATACAGAGATTGCAACATTATGTGCCTTCAAAGCCTGTATCTTTCAGAGCTGCCTGTTGGGAGGGAATCTATTCCAAACCATAGCTGTAAGTCTTAAGTTGTTTCTGGGATAGCATAGACTGCAGCGTGTTCTCACGGGTACATCTGACTGTGGCTGTGTGAGTTGGGTGTAACCTTGGCTAGTGGCAGTAAGGCTCTTCTCATGCTTGTGTGCAACAGCCCTGGGTGTTAAGGTGTGTATCTCAAGGTATTTCTTAATATAGATCATAGGTAATTGCAAAAAAACCACAAGCACAACCTCTCCCTCCAAACCCCTCTGCCACCCCAAAACCTGACCACGCACCCCCACCAAAAAAAAAAGAAAGGGAGAGGGGGAGCAAAAACCCCACAAGCTCGCCAAACTCAGATCCTTAATAAGCACATGTTCTTGAGAAGAGCCTTGGTGGGTAAAGTTTCCATTTTTTTTTAAAGAAGCTCTGTATGTATAGTGGGAAGATGTATTATAAATTCCAATCTTGCATTCTTGAAGTGCTCATTATATGGAAAAATATTTCTTCAATGTGTTTGGTAAATGAGGTGCCCAAAAGTAAGAAAGAAAAGAGAAAAAATTACTGTAGTTCTTTCACAGAACATTTTTTCTGTGACCTTTCAAATAAAGTCAGGTCAAACACTCTTCTGAAGTAGTCGGAGGCAAAGGTACGGAGCAGCATGGCCCTTCCTTTCCTCCAAGGTGGGAAATCATGATCTTGTAGTATTACGATGGTTTCTGCTTGTTCAGTGGGTTTTTTTACTTCATAAATTACAGAACTGGTGTGTTTTCAAGTGCTGCAGTTATGACAGATGGTTTTGTACATGGTGCTTTATTCTAGAATTTATTCTGCTTTATTCTATAGCGTCTATTTCAGTCCATAAATTAGGATAAAATTTATTGAAAGAATTGCTTACTTTGAGAGAAATTGCTCTGCTTTTTCTTTTAAGGGGAGCTTGAATTTTGTGCCAGTCATGAAATATGTCTTAGTATAAATAGAATATTCTGAACTGTGTGGTGATAGTGCTAGGTGTGTAGGGACAGGATGAGGAAGGCTAAGATGAAGCTGGAGTTGAACATGGCAAAGGATGCAAAATAAAACAAGAAGGGCTTTTACAGGTATGTCGGCCAGAAAAGTAAAGTTGAAAGAAGTGTGTACTCCCCTGATGAGCAATGCTGGAAAACTGGCAACAATGAATGAGGAGAAGGCTGAGGAACTCAACAGCATTTTGCCTCAGTCTTCAATGGTGACCTCTCTTCTCACACCTCTTGAGTGTGTGGACAGCAGGATGTGGACTGGGGGAACAAAGATCCTCCCTCTGTAAGTGAAGATCAGGTTTATGACACCTGAGGAACCTCATTGTATGTAAGTCCATGGGACCCAATGAGATTAATCCCAGAATCCTGAGGGAGCTGGCTAATGTAGTTGCCAAGCTAGTCTCCATAATATTTGAGAAGTCATTAGTCAGGTGAAGTCCCAGGCGGCTGGAAAAGGGAAACATTGTACCTGTCCTTAAAAAAGAACGAGAAAGGAGTACCGCGACAACCTGTCAGCCTCACCTCTGTGCCTAGGAAGATCATGGAACAGATCCCTCTGGAAGCTATGGTAAGATAGATAGAGGACAGGGATGTGATTTGAAACAACTATCACAATTTCACCAAGGGCAAGTCCTGCCTGACTAACCTAGTGGCCTTCTAAACTGGAGTGACTTCATCAGTGAACAAGGTGAGGGCTATAGGTGTTGTTCATCTGGACTTCTGTAACACCTTTGACAAGGTCCTCCATAATGTCCTTTTCTCTAAACCAAAAAGTAATGGATTTGATGGGTGGACTGTTACATGGATAAGGAATTGGGTGGATCGTCACATCCAGAAGGTAGTGGTCGACGGCTTAGAGTCACAATGGACATCAGTGACAAGTGGGGTCCCTCAAGGATTCATACTGGGATCAGTTTTTTTTACTATCTTCATTAATGACATAGATAAAAGGGATCAAGTGCACCCTCAGCAAATTTGCGGGTGACACCAGGCTGAGCAGTGCGGTTGACACACCTGAAGGATGGGATGGCATCCAGAGGCACCTGGACAAGCTCAGGAACTGGGCCCACAGAAATCGCCAAGGTTCAGCAAATCCAAGTGCAAGGTGCTGCCCCTGGTCTGGGGCAAGCCCTGCTATCAGCACATGCTGGGGGATGGACAGATGGAGACCAGCCCTGCTGAGAAGGACTTGGAGGTGCTGGTAGATGAGAGGCTGGACATGACCAACAATGTGCACTCACAGCCCAGAAAGCCAAACGTGTTCTGTGTGCAGTGCATCAAAGGAGGTGTCGCCAGCTGGGCAAGGGAGGTGATTTTCCTCCTGTGCTCCACTCGTGCAGTGTACTGTGTCCAGCTTTCTCAGCACGAAAAGTATATGGACATGTTGGAACAAGTCCAGAGAGGGGCCATGAAGATTATTAGAGGGATGGAACACCTCTCCCATGAGGAGAGGCTGAGAGAGTTGAGGTTTCTCAGTCTGGAGAAGAGAAAGCTCTTGGGTAACCTTACTGCTACCATTTACTGAGTGAAGGAAGTGTAAAGAAATCTGGAGGGAGACTTTTTACAGTGGTAGGACAAGGGATAATGGCTTCAAATTGAAAAAGAGTAGGTTTAGATCAGATAATAGGAAGAAATTCTTTCCTGTGAGGGTGGTGAGGCACAGGAGCAGGTTCCCCAGAGAAGCTCTGGATGCCTGGAAGTGCTCAAGGGCAGTTAGGATGGGGCTTTGAATCTAGTAGGTGGCATCCCTCCCCATGGTGGCATGGTTTGAAACTAAATGGTCTTTAACCCAAACCATTGTATGATTCAGTGATCTTTGTGCCTGGAAGGAGGATAGTGGGTTATGTAACTGTCATTGAAAATAATCTGGGGTTTGGGTCCATTAATTTTGACATAATGAAACCAAAACTTTGGTTTATACATTTTTGGTGTGGTGACTTGCTTTTTTTGTTTCCTGTTACAAATTTTAAAATGGAGGCTGTTTGTGATGATTTTGCATTTTATACTGTGAAAGCAAAATCCTTCAGGAAGTATTTAATTTAGAAAGTTGTCTTACGGTAAGAAAGTAATCACAGAAGAGCCAACTGGTACTAGAGCTTGAAAACGGCTTTATCAGTTTTTAACATGTTTATTTGGAAATAACAGACAAATGATAGTAAAATGTTTTTAATAGCCTTGTTGCACTGTAATACTTTACATTTTCTGTTTCGTAAATAAATTCTGGAAACTAAGTGACATTATTTTGGAACTTTCATCTGGTAGTGTAAACTACATAAGTATTACTTTGTCTTTTAAATTAAAATTCAGTACAGACTACACAGACATTTTGGTACAGGTGATTATTCTTTTGTAGATAAGCATAGTTGCAAAGGAATAGTTGTGGAATTTTCGAAAAATTTATTCAGGGGAGGGGAAAGGGCTGTGTTGTTTTGTTTTTTTAATGAAGTTTATTAGCTAAGCAGCTGTAGCTGTTTCGAAGAGTTGGAAAGGTTCTGTCTGTTTAAAGTATCTGTTCTCCAACCAGAGATAAAACACACAGGGAAATATTCTGTTTTGGGATGTGAATTACTTCCGCCAGTAAAACTATATTTGCTTGTATGCAAGGGTTAAAGAGTAGCCTGCATGTGGTGTTTGTGTCCTACCTGTTGCTGTGGCTACAGTCATCTCTGTGTTTTGCAAGCTGTAGCATTTAACATGCCACCCCAGGTTTTCTGTTCTGAATTTTGGATTACAGCAAGAGCCTAGAGAAAACAGTCTGTACAATCAAATATTCAACATGCATAATCATTGATGGTATACATAACATGGTATAATGAGAACACTAATATGTCTGTATTACAGTGGGAGGTGGGTAATACACAGTGGTGTGGTCTGAGTGAGCTTCAGCTTTTTTGTGAAATAATCCCCTCCTTTTCACTTGTACTGCAGAATTCAAGTTTTGCTTACACATTTTATTACAAGGTGAATTTCATGCTTAGATTTTTAAATAGAAGTAGTTGAATATATGAGAACTGAATGAAAGGAGTGTCCTGCTTTGTTTTGAAACCACCATTTTTCTGTCATGATGTAAGATAGTGGGGACCTGCAAAGCATAAGGACAAGTGGTTCATTGCTTTTGAAACACAATGATTTCAGGTTGTCCACACAAAACTATTGAAGATTGCTTGGAAAAGAAGATGAGTGAGGATAGCTTCACAAGCCTGCAGTAATTCTCATTCAGACTACCTTGTTGGATTATTTCTACAGTTTTGTTAAAATTGTGTCTCAGGGAGACTCTATAAGCTTTTTAAGTGTAAAAAGTGATTAAATGTCTAGGCCATTGAAATAATTTTTTTTCCTTTTTTTTGTAAATGCATGCATAATATTTTTACAGACATCCATTTGTGGGGTTTTGAAATACTGTTCTTAATACAAATCTCTTAGGAATAACTGTTGTATTGATTTAATTATTTTTGCTTGGCATATCATCATTCAGTAGAAAACTGGAAATCTGTTGGAGCACTTTGCAAGGAACGGTAACCTCTACCATTAAACATAACTCTGACCCAGGCAGGCCGGGCTTTGAAGGCTTAAAAAATACTGTAAGCTAACTTGAACATCTCTAAAAAAAAAACTCTCAAAAGCAAGAAGTAAAATGTAATCACAGACGACTCATGATGTGTAACAATTGGGTGGTGTATGTTTAAATCCATGTGGACTCTTACAAAGAAGGTATTACTTTTGCTTGAGTATGATCAAGTATTTCTGGTTTGGACTAAAAACATACAGGATGGTATTCTGGTGTGCAAGTTTAGGATTTACTTCTCTTTGGGGCGAAAGCATTCATTGCTTTTCCCTGTTAGAGTTGTTTCTTACTCCAGAATACCTAAATTCCCAATGGGGATGAAATTGCATGGATTTATTTTTGTATTCTTCTTTAGGAAATTCATTATTTGACCAGTACTTTAATAATAACAACAATAACACAGAAGCCAATTCCATCTGGTTTAAAAGAATGTCACTTCTGTTTCTTTTCTTAATGTGGCTAAATAAAATGCAAATATAAGTAGTGTAGCTCTTGTTAAATTGCCTGTTGTGGATTTTTTGCCCCCAGTAAAATAAATCCTAGTTTGTATGTTCATGTACAATGAAATGAAGCAAAAAAATCTGTCATTTGTACCTTGTTTTCACTTGTAACAGGCTGGCTAACATTTACTAAGGAGCTCATAAGTGACATGTAATTACCATTTTATGTTCTAGATATTGTCCAGAATTGTAACATTAATATAAACATTCATCATTATTTGATTGTCAAAGATTTGTTAGGCTTCTAGTGAAATCACTCTTGATGAACAGTTTATGTATTTATCAGTGAATAAATACAATTTCAGAAATATTTACTGCTCAGTGGGAAAAAGCTACAGTCATGGTACAGAAAATTCCTCTTTTCCCATTGTGTATGGCTTCTGCACAGTGCTCTGGAGCTGCCATTGCCAGATGTGGACATGCTTCTTTTGAAAATAACAGTATCACTATTATACACAAGGCTCTGGATTATTTGCTTCCCTACCAGAAGAACGTTGTGTGTGGGCGGATTATTGGCATTTCAAGGTCTGTGCAGAGTCTGGGAAGCTGGATCCTACTGTAAACAGAGCAACAGATGAGAGTGGGAGCGGGGAGGGGCATACATCTCACTGATTATTTTAAGAAGACAAGTTCCAAGAAGCTCTGAACTCAGATGGAGGACAGAAAGTTTAAACAGACCTCGGACTTTTCAGGACAAATATGTGCATTTTTTAAATGCAGAAACTTGGAATCTGAGCTGGTGACATGAGTAACTTTTTGTTGTGGTGTGTACACTGACACAAGTAGCTTCTGAATTTACCTCTTAGTGGTCTGATGACATTTTCACAGTAGGATTTCCATGTGGATCACAGAAAAATGCAAAGGTCCAGCATCTCCATTACCTTTGGCACATCTATTATGTTAGTAATGATTTTTGTTACAGTTCTGTTTCGCTTTGCAAGTAGTTAAGTATGGTGTAGCCTGTTTGGAGGTTGAAAACATGAGTGTGTATGAGATGACCTGTAGATAAAAATGTCTTCATTTTTCTGCTGTGGTTCATTTACAGGTCCTTCAACAGCTTTTAAATCACTTCCGAAAAAATAAGGATAAAGTTCTTCTTTTCTCCTTTTCCACAAAGGTGAGCTCCATGTGATTTTTATCAATTAACTGCAGCAGTAAGTTCTGAATCGTGAATCACTGAAGTGATGCCTTGTCAACCACATTTCCTCGTTGCTTGTACTGTGAGAAGTAATTATGAGGACAGTGTGCTGTACTCCACAAGCATATTGAAACCTTATGTTACCTCATGATAAAAATGGTGATGGCAAAACAAGTGTAACACTCTTCTGCCTTCCCTAGAGCTTTTTGAAACTGTTCTGTTACTTGAGGTGCAGATACCTGAGTTCAGCTGGTATGCCTTGAGTTAGAGCACTGTCACAGCACTGTATGACTGCAATATCATAAAAGCTTTGTGTTAGCACTGAAAGTTGTTAAGTTTCCTCATTCTGCTGACTTTTGATCATCATCAGCAATGAAACTTCAATTCTTGCTACACCAGTTGACTTGAACTGAAAACTGTCTAATTGGAGCAAGAGATATATGTACATTTTACTTTTTAGGGGCTTGCTCCTTGATTGTCTTGTTAGGGAATAATGTGTTTCCTGAAATAGTGCACTCTATAGTATAGGGGCTTTTTATTTAAATATTTGTAATGATAGTACTAAAAAGCATTTTAAAAAGTAGTAATTTGAATGGTTGTTCAGAGTCTTAAATACCTCTCTTTTTTTGGCTTTAAGAAAGAGTGCAAGTTTAATGTTCAGATGCAGTAGTAAAGTACTCAGTGTGTCTTAGGCTGTTTTATGGTGTCCAGTACCAGATTGACTGCTGGTTACTGCAGTCTCTTTCACTCCATGCCCCTGAGCTCTGACTGTGCACTCAGTGCTGGCTGTGGTGCTCATTTACTGTATTTCAAATAATTGCAACTTGCTAAGATGGGAGGAAGCTGCTTAAATGGACTGCCTGCTTATTGAGTTGGATTGAGTGACAGTTAGAGGTGAAACAGGCAGCCAGGGTTGAATGGTAGACTGAGACCACAGCAGACCCACATTAATCACCTTGAGTGCTGTAGAATCATGGCTAAAGAGAATCATGAATGTTGATAAGAAAATGGCAAAGATGTAGTCTCATTTGCAGTGGGTGGTATAATGAAAATATATTTGATAAACATGGCCCCTGTTAATCATGTTTAATTAAAAAGGTAGTATTAAGTACTTAACTTTTTCTTTCCTTTTTTTCTTCGTTTTTCCACTCAGTTGCTGGATGTGCTGGAACAGTACTGCATGGCATCTGGGCTAGATTACCGAAGACTTGATGGAAATACAAAATCAGAAGATAGAATCAGAATTGTAAGAGAGTTCAACAGCATTCAGGAAATTAACATATGTCTTGTATCTACAATGTAAGAAAATTTAACTTGTGGTTTGTTTCAATATGTCTGTCTAGTGTTCAGTAAATCGGTTACCCTGTAACTATACAAATACACTTGTGTCAGTTGTTAATGCTTACAGGTATGACTTAGCTGAGGTTGTGACCATTTTAGTGGAAGCTGCACAGCATTATTGTCAAAAACTATGTACTGTGATTAGAGGAAGTAAAATTTCACCTGTAATTTTCCTGCTTCCAGAATGTAACTGGCATAAAAACTGGTTATGAGTTTAATTATAGTATTTAGAGGAGTTGGCCTGTGTAGGACTTAATGGGAATGAAGTAGCAACAGGGATTTTTACTGAGTAAGTTGATAATAGTTGGTTAGGACTCAACTATTCATACAGTCTATAAAATGTGATATTTACATGAGAAAACTGCATTTTGTAGCAGTGGTTATTTGAGTACTTGGTTATTAGTACAACAGTAATGCAAAGCTGTACTGCACTGTTTTCAGTATCTTTAATAGTGTTCCTTTTTTTATGTTGGGGAAGAGTATGCCAGTAGGGACCTAATACAGAACGATCTAGTTTCAGTGTTTTTCTGACTATCATATAGTTATGTTTTTTCATTTTTATGCTTCTAGGGCTGGTGGATTGGGTCTTAATTTTGTTGGTGCCAATGTTGTTATACTGTTTGATCCTACATGGAATCCAGCAAATGATCTTCAAGCGATTGATAGGTACACTCTCAAAATACAGAATTTGATCCATGTTGTGCTCTTCCTTTCATTCTGTAATCTGATTGTTCAGCTGAAACTTTTCCTGAAGAAAGAAATTTTTTACATAGTCTGATTCATCCACAAGGCAATAGGAAAGGTCCAGCTAAATTAGTTTTTAGCTTTGATGTGATTATTTATAACCCTAAATTTTACAGTTTATTTTCCTGTATTTCTTTTTTGTGGCAGAGAGCCAAAAAAACCCCTCAACTAGAAACTCCCCATGGTCACTGTAACTTTTTTTGATGTCTGGAATATGTGTATGTAGATGACATTTTTCTTGTGTTTTTCATGACAGAGTACATTGTGGTTGACCCTAGTTCAGATGATGTTTTGAATTCCAAAACCCTAAAAGACGAGGGCTCTTTATTTTCTCTTCTGCTTCACCATTGCGGTGCTTTTAAAAGCACTCACATCTATCTCTGATATTATGGTGTTGGAGTATTTCCAGTAATATAGATTTTTCTTTCAAGGCTTTTCGACTGTAGGATATTTCCCTAGGAATCCAAGGAAGACCTTTGAGTAACTGAAGTAAAGAATATTGAAAATCGTCAAAATTCAGTGGATTTACGTATTTTCATGAGCAGAAATAAACTTGTTTCTGTTATCTCATGGAGTTACGTAATTCTGTTTTAAGGGTCTTTCTGATTTCTAGGATGTCTTTATGTGCACCTGTTCTAGAGAAACATTAGCATCAGAAACATGTATTGGGGACTATCTTTAAAGAATCTTTGTAAGATCACATTACTATGAATTTTAGCCTCCCGTGAATTTTGTGGAATAAAGTCTATTAGAAGACTCAGAATTTACTGTTTGAACAGAACACTTGCCAGTTCATTAGCTGTTTTTATGGTGTTGTGTCTTGTAAAGTGATTTATAAAGTTAAGAAAGAACAGGCTGCTCCAAGTAATCTATGAGATAATTCCTGTATAATGCAAATAGGAGAATACTTTAAGAAAAAGTAGGTGGAGACAGAGAGGGAAAAAAAACCAAACAAACAAACTTGAGATAAACAGAGTGGAAGATGTGTTTTCTGGAGAGATGGGAGACAGTTCTTGTGATATAAAATTAGGAGAGAGCTTTTTAAACTGGATAGGCCTGAGGAGAAATATGAAATACTGAAGGTAAAGGAATAGGAAATTATTTACTGAGGAAAATTTGGAAAAGTAAGGAAAACAACCCAATCGACATGTGCATGATTTAGAATAGTCCTGTTTTATGAGAATGCTTTTATAGATTTAGTTCGTTTGTTATTTATTACTACCCCTAAGAGCTCTCATTTCTTAAAATGTTTTTCATGTACCATGTCCTTGCAGAGCTTATAGAATTGGCCAATACAGAGCTGTTAAAGTGTTTAGATTGATATCCTTGGGAACTGTGGAAGAGATGATGTACTTGCGACAAGTTTATAAACAGGTAAAGTTCACAAACTGTTTAAATGGGGAGCTCTTCCTAGTAGTTTCAGGGACAGAAAGCTAATCTAGTCTGTAGTAAAATTGTAGTTTACCTTGAGTTCATGGTATATGATGTTAACTTACTAAGCAAAGTGCATCATTTAGCGATTCTCAAAGAATGGAACAGAATTATATTTGTATTCAAGTTTTTCTGTAACTATTGACTGTTTAGTTATGCAATGTACCTTATTCGGGTTATACAGAGAATTTTTTTATTTGAAGACTTGTAAAGTACAACTGTGATAGTTGTAGTTAGTATCTGCAGCAGTCTGATTCAGGCAGCTTTTTCTCATGAAAGTCTGGAAAAAGTAAAGCAGAACTCTTGCTGGTGCTATAGAAGAAAAGCAAGAGGCATTGCAACTTTCCTAATTCTGGAAACTTGCTTCTAAAAGGAGAGGGAAGTGTCGTTGGTTCTTTTACGAAGATGAGAAGTGATGCTGCTCGCTGGACCACTTAGCCTGGACCACTTGCACTCTCAATTTTTCGACTTGCGTTGATAGGCTAAGATCTGAATAAGTGACAAATAAAAATAAGGTTCTAAGATCATCTGATTGCACAGAGCAGATAGTCATAAAATGAATTTATCCTCAGGAAGATGAAATCTTGAGCTCTGTTAAGTAATGTGTGTGGTTTGCTTTAAAATGCTACTTTCGGAAGTGTAACAATGACTTTTAGCTCACTTAAGGTCAGTGTTTTGTAGAAGCCAAAAAGCCATTAGAGTTCTGTTTAATTTTGACAAAATTATCTAAATAAAGAAGAGGAAACGTAAGGAAAAATTAAAAGGAATATGGGAGATAGGCGGAACAGGTAACTGGGAAATTTGCAGAGATTCTGTATGAGACACTCAGAATTAAGATGTTGTAGTAGTTGAAATAATATACTAGAATGACAAGTTAAATACAACGCATGGTAAGTCCTAAAACAGTATTTGAGGGACAGTGGTCTAAAAACATAAAAGCTAATAGTTTGGTTTTTTAACACATCACGAGCACAAATTGTACTGCTGTATGGACGTTAATAAGGTTTAAAAGAGTGCTGATTACAAAAAAACTCCCTAAACTTTATTTATTCTTTACATGCACATTCATGGAAAAGCTTGGAGAGGACCCTGTTCCAAAGTTTCTCTTGTGCAAAGTACTTTTGAGAACTCCTTTCAAAAGCAAACATCAATAGAAGAAGCCTCAGAAAGGCTAACAAAATGAGCAATAGCTGATTACAACCAGCTATATTCACTAAAACCTTAATGGAGGGGAGCCTGCTTTGCAGAGATCTTTGGAGTTGGTGATCTTGCAGAAAAAGAAGACCTGGATATTGTCTCTTTGGATTCCAAAAAGCATGTATAAGTCTTGAAAGGATGTATCAATTTTTTTCTTTTTTTTCTTTTTTTTTTTTAATTGACTTGTATTTTTCAAGTTGAGTAAGCTGCAATAAACAGAGTAATTATAAGTCTGAGGGCTGGGGTTTTTTTGGCTATACTTGAATTGCTTTCCCTTAACAAGTTAGCATACAGTGCAAAGGAAGGTGAAAAAAATGCTAATAATTTAGTATAGTGGAAGCTGAGCTGTCAAGATATAAAGGAGTGCCAGCAATATGTATGGTAGGTGTCTGATAATAGGCAACAATGCAGTAAAAGTCTTCGAATATTCTATTTTTTTTAATTCAGTAAAGCCAAGCAGGTTCATATTATACCACAATCTGTTATACCAACATCTGCCAGGGAAATTAAAACAAAATATCCTCTCTAAGGAATTTCTGCTTGTTCCAGCTAAAGCTGTGTATATAATGTGGGTGCCAGGAAATTCTGACGTGTTGTTGTAGCAAACACTTCTGAAACGTCTTGTGTTGTTCTGTTTTAGCAACTTCACTGTGCAGTGATTGGAACTGAAAATGCCAGGCGATATTTTGAGGCAGTGCAAGGATCAAAGGAACATCAAGGAGAGCTTTTTGGGATTCATAACCTTTTCAAACTTAGGACTCATGGGTCCTGTCTTACCAAAGACATCTTGGAGGTGTGAAGTACTACCCTATAACTTTTGGATATTAGTTTTACATTTTTCCTTTCCTCATGAGACTTTTTGGTCATTGTTTTGAATGGAAACACTATAAAACAGAATGGTAAAACTTAATCAATACTTGTCTGTGCCATGACTTGAATGAAATAGGCATGCTAATGTCTCATTCTGGTACTCATTCTCATTCTGAATTTATCTGAAAGATAAATTTCTTTAAATCCAAGAACAGAAAAAGCTTGGATTATGATTTTCATAAATTTCCTAATACATGTATTTTTTAAATAAAAACTACATCACTTACTTTTTGGTACTTTCACGCAGCTTTGTGCACAGATATCTTTTATTCATCAGTAACTCAGACTGACCTTTTAAATCAGAATTCTGAGCATAAAAATATTTTTTATGGTCACAGTAACCTCTTCAGAGTACTTTTTGCGATGTTAATAACTGTTTTAAAAAAATGTATTTTATAATGCTGTATTTTGAAGTATTACAGGGTGCAAGTAAATAACTGAGATTGTGTATTTAAAAATTAATTTCTTAATTACTCTAAAAAGACTGTTGGCCTAATTCTATAGTGTATAGTGTAAACTAACTTTAAGTATATTCAGTATTATACCGTTATGTATGGAGCATGTTTGCTGCAGCTAGCTTGCGTCTTCAAATTTACTGCAGCTTTTTTCCCTGTTTATTTTTCTTTCCATCCTTCCCTTTATTTTGTTATTTTTCTTCTGCTAGGAACTTAGTCTGGACCTTGCTGATAGTACTTCTGGTGCTTACACTTGTGTAGAAAGAAGGAAACTTCTTTCCTGTGCTTGCCTTTGTATGTAATAAAACCTGTATCTCTTTATGTTAACATATTTGATTGTTTTAGAGGGAAGGGCGGGTAGAAGCAGGAGTCATAACAGCAACTACATGGCTGAAGGGAGAGAATCGTTCATGCAGCTCAGAAAAGGTGAGAAGTCTTTGTGGACTTGTAGACCAGAGCATGACAGGCCTCTGGCTCCCAATATTACAGTGGCAAATGTGGGAAAATATGTCATTAGGCTCATAACACTTTCACCCTATTGTTTTGAAGATTTTGTTTAGGGAATTGTGGAAAGGACTACAGTTGGTTTAGATGATTAAATGTTTCTGGTTTTGTGGAACTCTAGAAGACGACCTATTTAGCTGTTGTCGTCAGCCAATCAGACAGTGATTCCCACCAAACCAGTGGTCTGTTCAATACTGTCTTTTTTATTTTTAATGTATGTAGTTATTGAACGGTTTCCTTCTGGAATAAGATCTTATTTTTTTTATTTTTTCGTGCAAAGGTCAGTTTTAATGGAAGCATTTCATTTGTAGGAATGTTTTTGACTGAGCACCATGATCAGGTACTTTGGGAAGTAAGCAGTTAGGTCTGTAAAGTGGGCTGTAAGAGTAAAGTTGTCATTAGATTAGATCACACTGAATGACATTACAAATTAGCCACTATCTTTTATGCCTGTTGGAGATTTTTGTGAGTAAATGTCAATATTTAATGTGTGCCCTTACATTGGTCTTAATCTCGTATTGATAATGCATCACTAGATGGTCATGATCTCACATATGACTTGCTGACAAACCTTTTAAGCTTATGTTAAATGCTTTTTGATGAGCAGAATTGTATCAGGATTAATATATTCATTTTAAAATGTTTCTTTGAGTACAAAACTTTAGTATTTACTGTTCTGACTTTCCATTTACATGTTGTCATAATTCTTATCTCATCAGTGTGCAGTCTTGGAGCTCTGTTCTGGACTTTAGTACCTTAAAAATGTTTTAAGATTGCCTGGGCATAATTTTGTTTGATTACAGTAGGCCTAGATGAATTTCAGAGTGGAATGTTATGTACTCATGACTTTAATGTTAGCCCCCATATACAAGGAAGTTTACCACTGCACTGAGATTTATTTTGTGTAATGACACATTATATTAAGGTTTAAATCATGAAGTCACCTTCCAAACTACTCTTGAAAGATGAAAAGTAGCAATGAGATTAGTATAAGCTTGAAAAATATGGGTGTGGATTGGGAAGGCATAAGTTGTCTTAGCAGTGTGCAGCATGTATCGTCTCAAGTACATAATACTATTGGTTATTTTCTGCTTAGTTGTTCTGCTAAAAATTTTCTGCTGGCAGAGACTTTGGTAATTCCTCATTATGAATTATTTTGCATTTTGTAGTACTATTTTACGTATTTTTTTCTTGAGTAACATAGTGGAAATCCACTTCTTTTACACTGCTTTGGGATTAGGTGGGTGGTGTATACCATTAATGTTAAATAACTTTGCTTTGAATTTTTTTTTTTTTTAGTATGAACAACCAGACTGTAAAGAAGATGGAGATCCCCAAAGCATTCAGGCACAGTTAAAAAGAGAAGAGACGGATTTTTGGGATGACTTCAGTGATGATGATATTCTGGAGAGTTCTGTAAAAAAATGTGACAGAAGGAAGCCAAGCAATGGAAATAATTTCATGGTAACAAAAGGACAGCTTTCGTTAATGCAGTGCGGATTCTCTAAGTTGTTGCAGAGAGAAATTGAGACTACCAAAGAAGGGGATGATAATTATAATTCTCATAATTCAAGTTCTGATGATCACACTGTAAGAAAAATTGTAAATAGCAAGCATGATGATTTTCAGAAATGTCAAACCATTGTGCCTGTTTTGGAGCATGGGAAAGCTGTTCTGTCATCAAATGGAACTGATAAACAAGATATGCATAGTACAGACTGGCTTGGATTATCAGGCTCTGAGGAGGAAGGGGACAGAAAAAATGAGGATCAAGGCATTTCAAAGCAACGTGATATAGTCATGGAAACTGAAAGTAGTTCTGAAGAGGATGATGATGTCATCTTTCCGACCCAAGTTCAAGTATGCCAGCAACCAGTGCTTACTAAAGAAGTTGAAATACACAGGTCAACATCTGAAAATTGTGAAGAGTTAGCAAAAGAAAAAGCTGGATTTGTATTTAAGGGAAACAGTAGACAATTTGGATTCCCCAGTACTGAGTCAAATTTCAGCAATGCCATGTCTTTTGGAGACATCAAGAATGACACAGAGTTGAAAGGAGCAAGCGACATAAGTGATGAGTCTGATGATATTGAACTTTCCCATAATTCTGAATCAAGGAACCTAGGAACTTTGAACTTTCCAAAGTGGAAGGAGGGATGTGCCCTTAACAATGAACTAGATAATGTCTCCAAGTCTCTGCTACACGCAAAGAAGCCCAATAGAAAAGGAAAGGAAGGTGGTTCTCAGAATATAGATGAATTCTCATCCTCTGAAGATAACTTTCCAGTTCAGAAAATTTATGGCAGAAAGCAAAGTTGTAAGTGTAAACAACGGAGAGGCAGAGTTCAGTTTGGGTCTAAAATGCTGTGTCCTATTCAAGATACCTCCGTTGCACAAATGAAGCCTAGCAATTATGCTATGCATAGAACTTGTGCAAGTAAAACTGTATTTGAGCATCAAGAGCAAAAAATGGAATCAATGGACAAATATTTAGGTAACTATTAACTGAACTTGTTTGGTTTTATTTCAACTAAAGTAGTAACATATGTTTAATTTACCATTGTCAGCATGTTTTAATTTCTTCTTCCTCTACATATTTTTTTGTTACAAGATGTAATAAATGCTCAGTTATTGTTTAGTAATATCTTTCTGTATCTCTCGCTTTACATATTAGTCTTACTTTTCTGTCTTCCGGGGTGACAGTCTGCTTTGTAATTTTTGGTTAAACTCTTAACATCTCTAGAAATATGCTGAGATTGAATATTTATTAAGAAGTCACAAACTAAGTATTTGAACTGTAAAATCTTAAGAGTCTTGACAGAGCTGTTAAACAAAATGTATAGAAAAAGAAAGCGGTGTGGGAGTTTTAAGCATGATATAGAAGACTTGATTCCTAAAGACTTAATTTTAACCATTGATGTTGCTGCCATTAAGCCATAGATGCTTTGAAACATCTTTGTCCATCTGAAAATAACTACACTGAAATTGAAGTAGTATTAAACTGTCTGAATAAATCCAAATAAGTCTAATGATTGTTGTATATTTCATAGAAACTTGGTGCTGAGTGAAATTATAACAAATTTTATAACTTTATTGTAAATTTTTGGGGTTTTTAATTACAATATCCTTCAGTGCAAATGTGTACCTTCAGAGTTTTGGAATAACCAACATCTTTGATTGCATTTTTTTCATAATGTATCAGATGGTGTTCAAGAAGTGGCATATATTCATTCAAATCAGAACGTGGTTGGACCCAGCAAGGCTGAAAATCACTTGAGCCGGTGGGCAGTGCGAGATGTATTTGAGTTGAAGCAGTTTTCCCAGCTCCCTGCTAATGTAGCTGTCTGTAGTGCCAAGGTAAAGAAAAATTTTTGGAAATGTCATTTAAAGTTTTTTTGTCCTCATTTTTCATCTTAAAAAGCTATAAACTTGTTTTTCTGTTAATGGCCACCATGAATGATCAAAGATACTGAGGATGGGAGGAAGAGAATGCTCAGTTGGAGGTCTAATAAATTATTTTATTTTTTGGGGGTGGCTTTTACATTAGCCAGCTTTGAAAGAGTTGGGAATTAAACAGCATAGCTCTGTGTGGAATCCCTCTGTGGGCTTTTTCTGTGAGAGAAATGGTAGGTTTAAAGATTGGGTTTTTGAAATCAAATTCTGTGCTGTTTTTCTGATTTGTGCCTTGAAAAATCTTCAGCTTGTCCTGGATCCAGTTAACAAAAATCCAGTTGCCACAGTACATTCTGGAACCCCTGTAGCATCGAAATTTCAACATAAATCAGTTTGCAGGCTCTCTTGGGGAGGTGAACATACACAGTTGCTACAGTTGAATCAAATTGTCTGTGTTTAATATCTTAAACATAGAACTGGAGTTTACTGGGGGTGCTTATTTGCAGCAACAGATATGTTTTATGCTTTTTGTTGGTCCTGTATCTTGTTTAATTGCATTTGGAATACACACAAATCTGGAATAAATTCAGGTACAGCTTCCAGATTTTTGTTCTTGTTACACAGTGTTTTTAATCTGCTCTGATTATCTGGGTACTTTGTTGTTTGCCTTGTAATAAAAGTTTGCAGTTTCCCGGGCTGTTTTTTAAGACAGACCACAAGCACAGAATAAGTGATTGGTGAATGTGCAGCTTAGTCTTTACAGACATGTTAGCAATCATTACAGAAATTGTAGACATACGACTGTGTTGTTCTGGGGTGTTGAACATCCGTAGTGGCTAGAAGGGTTTCTTCCAGTGCTGTTGTTGTACTGCATTTAATTAAGCCATTAGCAGAGTTGCCAAGAATTTTTATACTGGGAAGATGAAACCAGGCAAACTAGTAAAAGTAAGGCCTTTTCAATTCTAACAGATTTGCATTAGAATGTCCCTCATTGGCAGAAAAGTTGGTCAAAAATACTCAAGAGTACTGTAGGAAGGTACTTACTAATTGGCAATGGCTAACAACATTATTAAAACCAAATAAAAATGAAAGAAAACTTTGAAGAGAGTACTTTGAGTAAACATCTGTTGATCCACCTCCGTTCAGAACTAGTTTGTGGTGTTCATGTAACTTAGAGCTTATGGTGTAGAGTTGTGTGACTGCAAGTATTGCAAATTAACTTCTCTTGATTAACTTGTCAGTCAGGTTTTTTAAGGTGTGCATTTTTCACTCAGAAGCAACATCTCTTGGAGATCTAAGTAGGAAGAAAAACACCAAAAATTATGGAGAAGGTTGCCTCTTTTCTTCACATCCTGTTATTCATTTACGTAAAGGCACTAATGTAGAAATAAAAATCTAGGTGACTGCCTATTCTTAAATGTGGCATTTTGAACTTTTTGTGCTCTGCTTAAAAAGAGAGCTTCATAGACAACTTTCTAAGCTGAAAGAAGAAAGGTTCTCTACCTAGGATTTTACTGCTACTGTTTTTCTTTCTTCATTACTTTGTATTTCCTTAGAAGACATTTTGTGAAAAAACATGGTCATTGTTGTGCTTCTGGCCATCAGGCTTTGCTGGTCATTTTTCACTTATTTGCCATCAGTTTAAGTTAGGACATTGACTGTCTGAGCATCTACTTGTTTTATCAGAAGATAATGCTACCTAATAAAAACCTTTTTCAGTAAAGTAGCATCATGTGTAATATTAAAAATACAACTGAGTCGTTTAAATTTCCATTGTTATTTTAAGTAAATAAAATTACAGTTTTGAATGTTGGAATGTTAATTGGAATCTGATAGTTACTGAAAGAAAAAGTTTTGTCAGCTGAAATTTCTTGTTGATGTAGTTTTCAAGTGTCATTGGTCTAACAGTTTCTCAGAAACTGTTGTGTAGCTCTTTCTATTGGGTCTGAATATCAGTGATATTAGACTCTTGATTAGAAGCTTTTTTTTACAGTATATTTAGGTTGAAGTTTTATGTAGTAATATCATGAAGACACCTGAATAATATTTATGCTCATTAATATTTATGTCCCTTCTTAAGCACATGTAATCAAATTGTTTTATTTCTACGTAGAAGAGATCAAGAAAGGTTATTTTCATTTCATAGATAGGTCTGCTAAGGACAAAAAAAGTATTATGTCCTTTGTCTTGTTCATTTTACCTATGCCAACTCTTGTCTTCTTGCTTTACAGTTTCATTTAGTAAGCAGTCTGTAATAATACATTTCTGACGTAATCAATTTTAAATACATTTTTCAAGCAGTGACTTATATCTGTGAAAGGAGGTCAAGAATTTTGAAAAACTTGAAGTATTCTGTTGAATTGGATGAGTTGTAAATTGGGAAATACAAATAACTACAAGTGTTGGTGGAAGACTGGCATTTTTGTTTCATGCTTACATAGAAATTTGGAATGACAGGGATATTAAAGCAATGTTGTAATAAGCTAAAGTAATTAATAAAGAAAACCCCTTGTAAGAACATTGACATGTTGATTTATTGCTATTGACTAGCCATCTAATCACGTTTTGGGTTCACTACTTCTCTTAAACTTTTAGAACCTGGGTTAAGGTCTTTAGTTTCAGTAGCCAATTTATGGAAATTCTGTGAGTATGAGTAATAGAAAAATTAATTGCTGGAAAGCACTATAAAACAATGTCTTCTTCCTGGTTGTCTACCTGTAGTAGATAAAAGTATAAATTGGTTTTATTAGTGCTTCATTTATTGTTGAATCGTGGAGACTACTGTAGTTGCTTAAGTCGTAGTAACTGCTGAAAGCTGGAGCAGACTGCAAAACCTGTGAGGTCTCTTCTTTGAAAGTGAGGGAGGTTCCATAGGAAGAAGATCCTTGAGAGCCAAGTTAGAAGGGATGTGAGACAGCAAGTCTTGTTCCTCAAAAGATAACTGAAGGTATGTAGAACTGTTGCAGTGGGGATACTGCAACACGCATCTATCAAACCAGGAGTCCCGTGGAAAGGAAATATATATGGACAGACAGATTCTTGATAGCTGTTTCAGAGAGATGTTTATTTCTCCAGCC
>NW_008237953.1:148934-190550 GCF_000691975.1 Corvus brachyrhynchos
TCAGGGCCCCGCTCGCAGGGCTACACGGCGGGGGAGGGACCGCAACATAGAACATCTTAAGAACGTGAGTAACTAACAAGCTTGCATTTGAATTGGTTATAAAAATAGTGTAGGACTTGAACACCTTTTCTTACCGTGGATTTCATCTTGGTGATACTTTTATTTCCTTGAGTTTAGAAGGCCAGTGTTAGATCTGCCCAGTTGGCACTACTGTAATCCTCAGTCAAGTCTCTCTTAACCTCTTAAACTGTAGGCTTCAATCAAGCTTATTTTTTTATCCAGTAGTAAGTATTCAGTCTATCCTTAATTTTGCCTGTGCCTAGTGTCGATATATCCTAGCTGCCTTTTCTCTGAACATATTAGAACATATTTTAATCTGCTATTGCTCTGTACCTTTAAAAAGGCTTAAGGAAACAGAATTTTGATTGTTCTTACGAGAAATAGATCTCGCTACTATTTCTTTTTTCTTGCTTGCTTTGTTCTGCAGGATCCATAACAGTCCTGGATTCAAGACTGCAAAGCCCTTTACACTTCTTTCCCCAGAGGTGATGGGGAATGCAGTCGTATTGTCTATATATGGTTTTTAAAGGAATTTTGCCAACTGAGTAGTTTAGCTAGAATGTTCACATTTATAGTACTGAGTGCTTGTTTAGTCTGTATTTCTGTAAGTACTGTATGACTCTGGAAAAGTGTTTGGTAACAGCAATCAGAATATAAAGGATGCCATCAAGAAGCAAAAAAAGGACATCATGAGAGCTCTCTCACAACTTAGCAGCTATGAAAGGTGATATAAAATCCAGAAGTAATAAATGTAACAGTATAAACGATGCATTAATTGTACAAGTAAGAGAACAAACTGTAGTTTGATTGAATATCATTATTCAAAATAAATCCTGTCCAACATCTGAATTAAAGAAAGTTTGTGTATGACAATAGTAGTAGCAAACATATGTGGAAAGGTATTTTGTCACGTGATTCTGAAGAAAGGAAAATAAATTGTGGAACATGTTCCTTTTATCACAAAAGTGCATGGGATTGCATAAAAATAGAAGAAGATGGTCTAGCTGTTAGGTGAGTTGAAACAGCATTCTCAGTGCAGAAGGATGTTGTCAAGTTATAGAATGGGCTTTCATAAGTATTCATCTACAGCAGTGGAGACTCATTTATAGTTTATTTTGCAAATATGGTGAGGGAAGTACTTAAAAGACTAAGATTAACTGGGGTTTATTGACAGACATGGCATGGGTGGTATGGTCTTGAATGCAGAAAGCTTATAATTATAATAATACTATTGTAATACCAATAGTTCCTGAATTGAATGTAATTATCCTTTGTCTGAAGATTATCTGTATTCTGATCATTGCCCACAACTGTCAATATTGTATTGCTGTAGATTTTGAGAAGAAATACTTAAGAACTATAGAATATGACTCTTAAAGTTCATCTAGTTCAAACTTCCTGCAATGGGCAGAGACATCTTCAACTAGATCAGGTTGCTTGGAGCCATATCCAACCTGACCTTGAATTTTTCCAGGGATGGGGCATCCACCACCTCTCTGGACAACCAGCTGCAGTGTTTTACAATCTTCGCTGTAAAAAAGCCTTCTTCCTTACGTCTAATCTAGATCAAAACCAGGCTCTGCTAAAAAGCATTTCTCCATCTTTCTTACAGACCCCTGTTAAGTATTGAAGGGTCATGATAAGTTCTCTCCAGAGTCTTCTCTTCTCCAGGCTAAATAACTCCAAGTCTCTCAGCTTTTCCTGATAGGAGAGGTGTTCCATCCCTCCAGTCATTTTTGTGGCCTTCCTCTTCACTAAGAGCAGAGGGACAGAACCACCTGCCTTGACCTGTGGCCACACTTCTTTCGATGCAACACAGAATACTATGATAATCTTCCCTCAAAGAGTTGATGTTTCTGATAGTACTGCTTATGTGGAAGGAATTGATGTGTCAATACTTGGAGGTGTTTAGAGTCTTGATAATCAAAACAAAGCTGGGGATTTCTCTTCCATGCAGCAGTATGGCAGACAGCTGTTTCTGAAGAAATTTTGGAGATACGGATTACGCTGTATAATAGGTTAGTAGTACATCTTATCTTCCTTTATAGTTACAAGCTTTGCTTGCATGTCCCAGAACCTAAGTGTCACAGAAGGTAGTCAGGTGTGTCTCTGTGCAGTCTGAGATCTCATCCTACTCATAATCTTTCCTAAGAAGTCATGAGTATTAGAGCATGCAGGGAGAATCACACCAGGCTATAGTATTGTAACACCTTGAGGTAGAAAATGCATGTCATTCAGTGTGGCACACAGCCACTCCAGTAAAAATTACTGAGAGCTGCTACATGACAACAAAACACACTTGATATGCTGCTTCACTGAAGATTATTCATAGGGAGGGTTTTACAGTCTATTACATACAAGTGTGAAGGAAGAAAATTATATTGAAAGTTGATCTACTGGAATAAATAACTTGTTTTTTTCTAGATTATTTTATTGGGTTTTAGCCTGATTTGATGACATTGAGCAATCTGTGTTCTGCACTTGAATTGAAATTCAAGTCTTGTGCAGATAGACTTACTAAACATTCATTGTTTTCATTAAACAAATGGAAGATTTCTGTCTCTATTATCACATCACTATATGTTAAGAACATAGATGAAAACAAAAAAGAACTATCTTGTGTAACCACAGAAAGAAACATATGGAAAACAAAAGCTTTTTAAAGCAAATATGTGAAATGAACTTGTAGAGTGTACATGGTGGACTTGCAAAGCCAGACTGTTAATTTTCAGCGCAGACCTACAGTTACTTCAGCCTTTCAGAGAAAAAAAAAAAAAAAGAAAGTCTGGAGTAATTCATGTGATATTTTGCTCAAAATTATTCTGACATTAGTTTTGGGGGGAAAATGGAAGTGTTAACAAACTCCGTAAGGCCTTAGTCATCTACTGAGTATTTTTAGTGGTTTTGATTTTCATGGTCTTTTTTTTCTGGTGGGCTCTGGGTTCCAAAGCAACGTGACTGATTTTCAGTGCAGAAGCTTTTTACTGGCTTAGGTTTTTTGATAATTTGCACTATTTTTTGTGAAACCTTTTCTTAGCTACCATAAGAAAGAGAAACCTCCCAGAGGCAAGACTTGAATATCTCCTTCTAATGTTTCTAGTCTATTCTGAATTAAATGACTGCACTCCTTAATGAATTTCCTAATTAATTTCCATGTTAATTGGTAAAAACAGCTTACGTTAAATGTTTTGCACAGTATGGAAGTCTGGGATGGGCTTTCTCTAGTTCTTACACAACTGAATTTGTGTAGTATTTCTTCAATAGGAATCCAGGGTGGTGGCGGGGGGGAGCTGCGTGAGCGTGGGGAAGTCTTTGGAGAAGGCTTGGAGGTTTCACAAAAAAAAGATGGAAGATGGGAACAGGACATACTAAGTAATTTGAAAAACTGATGATGTCCCACATTAGAGCTAATTTGCACTTTTTAGTATGTGGAAAAGTTTTAGTCACAAGAACTTGTACTATAACCTCTTGAATATGTGGAGTCTTTTTTTCAGTCAACTGCATGTTTTCAACTTAAGTTTACTTAAAGTTTTACTGAAAAGAAATGTACAAAGACAGCCATTCAATTGAGGATTAATCACTATGGCAACAGAAATGTGGTGACTGAAAAGGGGGAGGATGTATTCTCCCCTTAGCTTCCTGCCAGCTGTCATATTCAACCTCTGCGGCATGAATTCAGGCCAATATATAGACTGTGACCAGCTCTAAGAAACTTTATCTGTATTTTTATAAATTCGTACAAGAATTGCACTATAAAGGAAGACTTAATCCTCTGAATTAGATGACAGACTTTTGGCACTATTGCCAGTGTTTGACAGAGAAATAACGAGATGCTTTGTAGTAAAACCTGGATTAATGGTAAACCCTTCTTTATGTTATTGCAATGTGGTGTAAATGAGAAAACTAAGCATGCTGTCAGCCTAGCAAAAAACATGCCCTTTGTATCTCCAATGCAGATTTAAGTACTGTTGAGAATACTGTAAATACAAAAGTTGTGTCATTAAGAACTCTGCTTTATCTTATTTGTATTACATTGCCATTTTGTAAATTATTTAAACAAAGACTTCTATCAGTTGTAGTAACTCTGATTGCAGTGTGTTTGCACAGCCTTCGGATTCAACAAGTTTAGATAGTTGTTTACAAAGAGAAGGCTTTTCGGAGATAGCATGCCTTTATCCTTGCTCTTCTAGGATGGGGAAAAATTCAGCTTTAAAGTAATTGTTCCTGAATGATTGGCCTGTAATGCTGTTTTATTGAGTTTACTGGTTCAGTTTGCAATGGAATTAACCATTCCACTATTCTGCTTTCGGTTGTGTTTTTTCAATGTAGTGAGTTAATATGGGACATTCTTTGAAGCTTGTAATGGAGTTTTCATTATGATGCATGTGCATGGCCTTTGGTTTTGCTACTCTTTGATGGAAGGATGAGAAGGTGAAAGAAGATGGGTACAAGTCCACGAGCTTCTGCTGGAATAAGCAATTACCTTAAGCTTTGAATTCAGAGACAGGCTGAGTATCTCCTCTCATTCTCAACAGTAGTAATAACCATATTGATTCAAGATCAGCTTTTTGGTGAAAGACATTGATATCTCCTACAGGAATTATTTTAGCAAAAGGTTCAAAATTTAAGTAAGATTGCTCCCAATGAAAAATTCTTGCTCTGTTACCTGGTTGTAGAAGAAACAGACTCGGAAGTAAATGTGAAATAGAGAGGATGCAATCTGTTCTCACTTGATATAGTAGTCAATTCTCCACTACCAAGCAAAATATTAGAGTTTATGGAATGTTCTTGGTCTGTTTATTTATGCAGTAAAGCTACGTGCAACAAATGGGAAAATGATTACATGTTACTCTAAAATTTATTTAATTTTATCAGCTTTGCTTTTACTGGTCTCTTGGTGTTGGCAAAATATTTTGGAGGAGTAATTTGGATCCGTAATAAATCTTAACAGTTTTTATAACTTGAAAAATTTTTCTGCTGTTAGTCTACTGGGATACATTCAAATATTAGATACACTTGTAGTCGTAGCCAGCATCCTTTGTTTAACTCAGAAAGCTTGACGTAAATATAGTTATACTAAAGTATTCTAAAATTTTAAGGTAGGTTAGCTTCATTTTCTAAGACAATTAAGGTACTGACTGTTAGCTACACATTACTTGTAATTCTCATTCTACAGCCTTACTTTGTTACAACAGCAGACATATTAATTCAGAGACTGCTTTTCCATTAAGAAAGCTAAATTCGAAGGGAAAACAAATGTCCACATCAGAAATAATTCTGAGATATTGTAACATTCAGGCTCATTTCAAACTGGAATTTGTAGTTCACCATAAGGCTCTGAAGTACACAGTTTGTTCAGTAGCGTGTTCTTGGTAAGTAGAAAAGTAATTCTGGTTTATTTAAGAATCCTGTGAAAGTAGAGACATTTTTTGCTAACTGTATTCATGGTCTTCACCATGTGGACCTCATTTTTAAAGAAATCACATGAAATTTTATGTGGACACTATTACAATTTATCTTCCCTGACATGTAGAATAATTTAAGGAGAAATTCTTGTATGACATGTACATGTCCGAGATTACCTTTAAAAGATCCCTTCTAACTCAGACTACTCTATGATTCTGTGTAGAAGAGAGAAGGAAACAAGACCAAGAATGAACAGTCAGGTATCAAACATTTCTTGGTACTTTGTGTATATCCTGACACCAGAGAAACATAGGTAAAATAAAAATAGTGTGCAGGAATAGCATATGTTAAAGAAAAGCATATGGAAGGGTCATAATAATTAATATATATAATCAAAAAAACTGCCAGGGGGGAAAAAAATCCCAAAACAACAGAAACACCCAAACCAAACAAAACACAAGGAAAATTGCAAAGGGGAAAAAATTAGCTGAAATAATTTAGAATTGTAGTTTGTGTAGATAAAGGCACTGGAATGCAGTATCAAATAATTGAATTAATAATAATCATCGAAAACCAACTCACAATGTAGTGGGAAAGTCATGTGTTTTCTCAAGTTTTGAGGAAAGTGGGAAAATATAAATTAGGATATGGCATAATGGTTTGGTATTTGCTTGTAAGATGTGTTTTAAGAGGTCAATCATACTGAATTTACTGTGTTGCTTTTGTATTATTTGGCTGACTGCAAGGCAACTAGACATTTTAGAAGGCTATTCTTGTTTATTTTAGAAATGTAAACAAACAATGAAACTGCAATGATAAGTGTCCTGGATATCTGACAGCAGTGGTTTCGTGCACACCTAAGGAGAAAAATCTTGTGACACTGGAGGCTAGTCAGAGGGATTATTGATGACTGAAAGTCAGTATCTGGCATGATATATCGTTACTGTAGGGATACTTTGGGTAATGAGGCAGTAAAAGAGGGGAAGGTGCTTGAACGCCGTGCAGCTATGGATGAAGATTACACAAACATTTTCAGCTTCAGGCTTCTGAAGGATGTTCATTATCCTCCAGGTCTGAAGGATGTTTGTTATCCTCCAGGTCTGCTTTCTTAACAGATTGCCACAGACATAAGACAGCTTGAAAAACAAGTATCCCTGAATCTCTATCTCTCTTTTTTCTCTACGTGTCTTACTCCCAGCTTCTGCCCACTTACTCTCCCATATCTTTTCATCTTGCTGTATTTTAAAAGGTGAAACATGGTCGTCCTTTGCCTTGCTTGAAGGGACTAAAGAAAAGGAAGTTACTGGCTTAAGGTGTCCAGTCATCTCAGTCATGTCTGATGATGCTTTTACATGGACTAGCATTCATTGCTCCGGAGTATAGAGCTGCCTCTTTATGCCTGTTACGGGGACGACAGATACTGAAGTTTTGTACTGTCAAAGAGAGACAAAAATGAGGTTTGGTAGATGTATACTGTTTTTAAATAACTGCTGTAACTAGGCAGCGGGAGGCAGATTGTCATAGAGAGCTAACAGATCCAAGAGTTGTAGATTCAAGGTGGAATCTTGAAGTACAAGTTACTGCTGCATTGTAACACTTTAATTTTTGCTTGATGCCTATCCTCATTCTTCTTGAAGTGTTACCCTTAAATGGGTTGTGTGACACTAAATGTGCAGATACTACCATTTTTCTAGACTCTTGATTGCTGCATCCTCTTAGATAATACATAAATCAAAGAAATCAAAACTCATTTTTGGTATCCAAAACTCGATATATACATTCAAGGGTAAGAGATGTGCATAACAAGAAGGGATTGAAACTATTGTAGACTAAATGGAACATGAAAGGTGTCAATAAATGCTTTCTTTGAAGTGTTTTTCAGTTGTAGTAAGAATCCCTGGGTTTTCTGAACATTTTAGAAACCATTTTCTGCACAACTACTTAATTATCCCTCTTCTTTCCCATTGCAATATATAAAAAGTTTTTTAAGAGTAAGTGTAGCAGATCAAGGGGGAGCAGAAGAAAACAAGGATAAGACAGGAAGGACTGGCTACAGTTTTGTGGGTTTTTCCCTAGTTCACAATAGCACTTCATAATTTAATTTTATTGTACTTTCATTAACTGTTTCTTTGCATTTACTGGGTTATTTCTGGAATATAACTTTTTCTCATTTAATTTTTTATATTAAAAAACACTGCCTTCTACTAAACCACTTGCATGGTCTTTGTCTTGTATGTATGCCTTTGAAAGTAAATAAAGTGTGCATTTCTTTTGAACTTGCTGTGAAGGTTTTCGTGACAAAATGGAAGTGCACAAAGTTTAATAAAGTAGTAAAAATATTTCATTTAGTAATTAAATCGAAAATTTTTATCTTTGATGTCAATGTAATTATTTTGCTGTACCTTCTAGCCCTCACCCCAAAGTTTGTGAAAACAGAAATGTATAATGGTGTTATAGATATTTCAATATAGACAAACTTCATTTATCAGATGACCTCTAAGTATGTGGTCAAGTTTAAGTGAAACTTTTCCACTTTGATCAGCAGAAATTTTATAACATGCACTGCAAAGGCATACTGTGTTTAATGTATTTAAATATTTAGTAAAGCCTTTCCTGCTTGCTGTCATTCTTTCTGTCAATATTCTTTTAACATACAGCAGACACTGTATGTTATAGCATACAGTGAAGGATTTTTTTTTCCTTTATTATTCCATTGTTTTGGTCGTAGGATTTACTGATTCATAAAGAGTGTGACGTTCAGTAATATAAACAGATTAAATGTGCTAGTGTCCATAGAGGAGCAAGAGTCAAGAAGCTCCTTGCTGAATCAAGTTGTCTTAATTTCAGACTTGTTTTGTGAGATTATTTTATGCATAAGTGTGATAATTGGTACGAACATGACCAGCACTATACTATACTATTGCATTTCATGTAGAAGTGAGAGGTGTGGAAGCAGCAGTTTGTTAGGGAAAGTGCTTGAGGAACAGAAAAATACAGAAAGCTGTTGAAAATAAATTTTCATTATGAGACCAGTACTTTAGAGAGCAAATATTGAAAGATAATTGAAAAGGTAGTGGCCATGAGAGGAATGAATTAAGGAGGGTAATACAGGAAGTCAAATTCAAAAGAAAGCAAAATAGTGTAAAACGTTGACAGTACTGGAATATTGACTGAAGTTCTCACTTTTTTGATGGTAGTGCTAATAGAAAGATAGAATATTTTCATCTCATTTTGCAAATCTTACTTCTACGTAGACCCTCTCATCCATTATATCACTCAGAGTAATAAACATCAGATTTGACCTTTAAAAAACATGGAGACATCTAAAAAACTAAGTGTTTTAGGTTTACTTTAAAAATGTTTTATTTTTCTAAAAAAAAGGGCCTGGATTTGTGGGCGGGGTGTTAGGCTTTCTAAAATGTTTGCCAGTTCAGCAGAGTCAGTTGTGTTTCAGCCTAACTGGGTATCATTTAACCAATTGCCTTTGCTCCAGGGAGCTGGGAAGTTTTTCAGGAGTGACTCACAATGGCTGCAGACTTTCACTGGAATTAGCTCCTGCAGTTCTTGCAGTAATTTTTTACAGTAACCTTTTCTACCTTGAGTTAAAAAAACCCCACCTTTGAGCAACTTATTTAAGTAGAAGAGATGCTCTTTGTATGTATGCAGTGGTATTTTGAAGTTGTTCTTTTGGGTGGGGCAATGTGGGTCATTGTACCTAAAATTTTATGCTTCCAGAACTAAATACGCCTTTTGTGCATTTATATGCAATTAGCAATACTTCTATCATTAAATGTGGTTCTTTGCAAAGACAAGCAATTTTATGACTTTCAGTGTGTTTACAACATTTGGCTTTTTTCCGAAAGACATTAAAAATCTTCTGTGTTTGAACAGATGTGTAAACGAAAGTATTACTGCCTCTTATGCTTTGGTCTTGTTTAATAAGAGGTAGATGGATGCACGTTTATGGGGGTTTTACATAACTTTAAAACAGGCATTGACAAGGTTAGTCTTGTATTCTATTCAAGTCATACTTTCTTGAATTACATTATACAGCCCTGATTTCCAAACAGAGTGACAAATACACTAAGTCTTACTATAGTGAGATTGGAATACTATGAATGTTTTTCATGCAAAAAATCTATAAAAATAAATATTTTTTGAAACTATGACTGCTTTCTTCTACATTTTCCAAGTAGAGAGCTGTATTACCCATGCATACTTTAAAAAAAAAAAAAAAAGTTAACGAATGTATACAGAACCAGCAAGAGTATTGTAGAATATTTATGCTTTAAGTAATATCTACTATTTTAATCTTAATTTTGTTACTAGTATTATACCGTTATTGGGAGAATAGGATTTTTATCTTAATTGAGGTGGGATTTCAGTTTTGTGTAGAGTAACTTATAATGATGAAGTGAAATTTTAATCTTTGGAGCTGTACATTTGTCTTAAAGTGCAAATTTATGCCTGTAGGTTCTGTAATATTGACACCTCTCTCTGTATGCTTGAGGTTGCTGAGCTTGAGGTTACTTACCAGGGGGGTGAGAACACATGTGAGATCCTAAAGCTCGAGAACATTGTGAACAGCCCATGGAAATAAAGGAAATGGACCACGGATCAAATAGAAAAGCATTGGGAAGAAACAGTGTAGATCTGAAACCAAATTTTGAACAGCAGATGGCAAGGTGTGAATACAATTTGTGATTTCATCTCTAAAGTAGTATTAATAGGGAGACAGGACATCACTAAGCAGCTATTCTTTTCCATGATCTCATTTGAAAAAACAAACCAACCAAACAGAACAAAAAAACCCAACCAAAAAAAAAAAAAAAAGGAAAAGCATCACCAAACCAACAACAAAAAACCCCCGACAAAATACTTTGTAGCTTTTTTTAATGTGGGTTTTTCTTCTGTTTTTCCATGCTTTTCAAGCACATTTTTAAATTTTCTTATTTCCTTTGACTGCCCTTTTGGCAAAGGGGAAATTTTGATGAGAATTTGTGAGAATTTCAGAAAAATAACTGAGGTGTAAATAGGATCATATTTTTGTGCAAGATGTCAAAGAACCAAGACTTCCCTTCAATGTCTGTGGAAATTTGCAACTGAGTAGGGAGACGACATTTCATCTCTGAATCCCAACCCTAGCATTCAATCCAGTTATGCTAGCTATGAGTGACAGAATTGGGTGCACTTGGGTGCGTTGTTGTATCAGAGAGACAGCTGTTCTAACCATTTCAATGTCTCATTTTACTAGAAAAATGATGAAATCCCAGAAGACAATACTTCTGAGAAGAACACTGTTAAGGAAAGGCAAGAAATGTTGACGAACAGTAAGCAACATCATCTCTATGTTACGCATCCTGTGATCCAGAGAAACAAAAAAGTACACAGACTAGGTTCAACCACCTTCTTGATTGGAAAGACACCCAAAGGAATACGCAGGTGAGACTCTTTTGGTGAGTTGGAAGTAAAGTTGTTGGAAGTAAAATTCAAAGGTTGAAAAACAAACTTCCCTTTGAGTAGTTGCATTTGTCTTTGTTTCAACTCTACTCAGGGAATACTGTTATTTTCTATGGCAAGAGTAGAACTAGTAGGAAACTTCGACTTACTCTATGAGTACTGTAATTGATTAATAAAATTAATTGAACCCACAAATTACTTGAACATGTTGATTCAATGGTCATATATTACATAACTGTGTAGATGTCATCACCATGAGTGTTTGTGGTATGTGCATCACGGGCTGCTACAAAACAGTATGTAAACTGTATAGAAACGAGACATCTTATCATGTTAGCTTCTGACTGCCTGCTAGTTTTGCCCAGATCTCATCACTTTCATGAAAGGCTGTTAAAAAAACTGGGCTTCATGTTTCTTTTTTAGCTTGGGGCTCAGTATTTTTTGATAATCTCTTTCAAGACTTTTTTCCCCCCCTTATTTTTGGAGGGTTAATAATTTTTCTGTTTCCTTGTTTTCCTTTTTTCACAAATGATTGCTATGATTAATATGGATATTAAATTCCATTATTATGTGGATAGAAGTTCAATAAAAATAGCCCAGTGGTTTGTGGAAATAGGAAGTGGAAAGCTGTAGCTAGCTAAGCAAACCTACAGAATAAGTATTTTCAATATATTTTCAATTTGCCTTGAGACAAGTAAATTACTGTGTGAAAGTTGGTATCTAGGTAATGCCTGTAAGCATTCAGAAGCTGTCATATCAGCTAGCTGGCCTCAGTTACCCAAACTGTTATTGTTGGGAGTGCTGGGTTTGTTTACTGTTACAGACACTGAAAATTATAAATGTTTATGAGGCAGGAGAACCCTTCATTCTAAAAATATTCAGAATCATAATCAGTTATCAATTATTCACTGAGGTAAAACTTTCAAAGGCAGTGAAGTGACTAAGGCTATTATTCCAAGATCCTAAAGCCATATCTAGCAAAAAGCTTAAACAATTCACTCTTGAGCGTTAAGCAGGTTGTTAGCACCTGACATGCCGCTAGACTTTGTTGTACATGTGGATGTGCCATGGAGTGAATGAGGATGATTACGTGCCTCAGTTTGTTGTAATTGTAGGGCAGAGTGGGAAGCTGTCTGCAGTCACCACATTCAAATAATTGGAGCTAGACAGTCAAATAGTATTTGAGGCAAACAGGGGTAAATCTTGCCTGATTGAGGGCTCTTCTGGAGCCCTCATACAGGAAAGGTGACATGTTTCATATCCTTTCTCTGACATTGGAGTGTAAAACCTACCTCTCCGGCCTTCCAGTAAGGTTCCCTGACCCCAGACTAGGGCTAACTCAACTAGAGTGATGTCTTTTAATGAGAACTTGGCTTTTTAGCAGAAACAAATATTCCATAACTCACTGCGTAGGATGATGTGGACAATGTTTGTCTCCTGTGCATGGGTTTATCCAATTTTTGTTTAGCAAAAAGAGGACTTTCTTTAAAAGGACTTGGAACAACTATTTCTTCCCTGTTCCCCCACCCCCCCCCAGCAAAAAAGAAAGAAACCAAGTCATTCTACCATCTGTCCATCTACATCTTTTTGGTAGCTAAATATGTTCTGAAACCTGGTCCTTTGCTATGGTATCTTACCTACACTGAAATTCAGTAAGTCTTTGAATTGTAAGCTAAGGAAATGAAAATGTAGCTTGGGATTCAGTTCTTCTGAAGTCATTATTCTTTCTTCTCTTTGCTAATAAAAAGAAACAGTACTCCTAATAGAGAAGTTAGTTTTGATGATTGCTTTCTGGGTTATGTGAAGGAGGTGAATTGTATTAAATTTCTTGAAAGCTGCTTTTGTTTCTAGTTAAGGGTGTCGACATAACACATTTTTCCTTCTTGATAATTACAGGAGACAATTTGAGGAAATGGTATCCCACTTTAATATGAGATCAGTAAAAAACCTTGCAGAACATATTGTAAAAGCTACATCAGAAACCAGGCAGAAGATGTTGAAGGAATTCTATGTTTCCAAGCATCCAGAGATGGAGCCTTTCTTCTCAGTTGAAATACCAGCACAAGCTTCATGTGCCTGTGAGGAACGAGAACTGGGCACAACACACTCCAGAAAAAGAAAATCCACTGTTAATTTTGGAAGATCTAAATCTAGACCTTCATCAGCTAAAGGACTACTTCTGAGTAGAACTACAGAAACACAGACCCAAGAGAGCCATAAAGGAGAAGCAGAACAGCTTCACAATGACTCCTACTTGAAAGATATGTTTGTTGATGCAAAATATAAACAATCACCCACTGTTGCTGCTCAACATATTGAAAGAAGAAACAGTCAGGCATTCAAGGATTTTATGGCATCTGGCTCATTAAGCAGTAAATCAGAAATAATTGAGGTGCTGCCTATAAAAAGTTGTGAAGGACAGCAAGACTCAGAAGGAACACAGCTGCCAAAAAAAAGATCCCTGTCTCAGTCAGAAAATGGAGAGAGAAAAACTCAGATTTGCAAGAAGAATTCTTTTGTGGACTTACTTGGAGATACCTCTATTCTTGATGACATCTTCAGAAATTATGGAAATGGGTCTACAGGATCACCAAGGAGATTCTCTTCAGGACTAGCAGAAAAATCAAAGGGGAGACCAAAAGATTTCTGGGATATGCTGAATGAACAGAATGAGGAGAGCCTCAGAAAGCTCACAGATATAGCAGTCATAGAGAAACTTTGTGAAAGATCCCCTCATTCCACAGTGGCAGAAGAGAGAGAAGTATGTGAAAGTTCTCTTTGGAAAAAAAATGAAAATTTTCTATGGAAAAAATACAGTGCAGATGATTGAGATGAACCATCCACTGCTAAATCTTACAATGTATTAAAACAAAAGTTTTCTATGTAAGTTGCACTATAACTCTTTTATTTGAACTTTGACAGCACTATGCCACAAAACATGGTAATTCCATGAAATTAAAGGTAAAATGATGGATTCATATTTATAGTGATACAGAATTTTACAAGTGTGAATATGTATGCAATTACATATGCAGTGTATAGTACATATGTGCATAGTCGTGCATATGTATTATATATTGTAACCTATAATATATAATGATTTTATATTAAAGTTTTTTAGAATTTTCTAAGTGCACTTTGCTTTCTATGATTCTGTTTATATTGCTAGGCTCAATAGCAGTACTAAGTAATCTTTTCCCTTTACTTAAATTTGGACATCGTCAGTCATCTCAACGCAATTTAAAGATAACAGGATTTGACTGATACTGCATGTATTTTCTGAGGTCCTAGAGACTGGAGTACGTTCTGAGATAGGGATGATGTCTTTGTGTCTAATCGCTTTTGATGGATTCCCATCCTCCATGATTTTGCTCAGTCTCTGAAGCTGTGGACCTTTTAAATCTTCATAGTATCCTATAACCGTTGAGTTTCTCAGCTTGGTTGACATGAAGAACCAGCAGGTTTTTTTATTTGGTCTTTCTCATTAAATAATGTTAGATGTCAAATTTCATCTCATTACACTTTCATCTCCCTTTTTTTATTTTTATAGACTTCTGTCATGTCTTTGTGAGGGAATATGCAGTACAATATGTATGTTGGGAATACGCAGTACAGCGTATATGTAGTGAGGAATTTCAGCATGTTGACAGGTTATCGTCTTGTGGAATGCTGGATGTAATAAAACTTCCAAATGAAAACTATGCATCACAGATTGGAAGGATGATTGTAAGATATTCAGTGTCATATCTTATTTGCCAAGTAGTCTGTCACATTTTTCAATGCTATGGGATCATGTGAAGAGTACTTTGTAATGCATAACCAGAAGAGGCCAGGGGTTCATGTTGCTCTGGAAACCTTAACCCTAATTTCTGATTTTTGTAAACATTAGTATAGGGGTTTACATTGAGTATACTGTATAAATTGTTTTATGTGAAGGGTAAATGTTATGAAATTTTAAAACCTTGGACACTGAACCTGCACAGCAGCAGTCTGTGAATGGTGGTAGTTTTTGTGGTCTGGAAGACAGCCCAATGGAAAATAAGCTTAAATTTGATCTGGAGCAGCTTCTTTCTACTTTAGGTCATGGGAAGCTGTTGTAGACTACACTCTGTCTCTGTGTTAACCATTGTGCACATATTATAAGTGGAAACCATCTAAAATCCTGATTGTGAAATCTGACTTAACTACCTGAAACGAGGAGCTGAGTATTTTATATAAATGTTAAGTAATAAAAGCCTTGGGCTTTAAAGGTAGCTAACATACGTAAGATTAGTGTGTTTCCTAGCTTTTTCTGACCTTGAATCTATGCTGTTACCACTTTATTGTACCAAATGGTATAATGGTCAGTTGGAACAGCTTTTCAAGAAGAAGTATGAACTAAGAAAATAAAAAAAGAAGCTGTAAACTGTTAGTCATTGGTACATTTGAATTATGTACAGCTAAAGGAAGTCAGCTTAAGTCAGGGAATACTTGCACCCTTATTGATGTTAATAAGTATGACATAATTAAGGCCTTCTGTTCATGGCATCAGTATTGATTTTCTTTACAGGTTAGCATTCTTCTGCTTAGAGAGGCAAATTGCTCCTTAGGTAAGAAAGAGAACATTTGGTGGAACAAAACATATGGTCATCAAATACATAAAATTTTGCTGTATAGCGGAAGGGAATAAACCCCCTTTGTGTCTCCAGCAAAAAAAGAAGTTAAGTGGCTTAAATTTCACCAAAGATAATTGAAGTTAGATAAAAAACTCTGTAGGGAGTTAGGAGGTTGTGTAGTGCCAGTATCAGGCATAATCAAGAATAGGAGAGAAAAATACCTGTTAAAAGTTGTACAGATAAAACTGTCCTTTTCTTAGGCCAGAAGGAGGGACTGATAACCTTCATCTGTGGGCCAGAAGGGGCTAGATAACCTTGTTGATTTCAGCTGATACCGGTGTACTGAAGGGAGGCTTCACCTTAGCACCATGTTTGTCAGTCATGATGTGAATCAGTAGATACTAGAGAGGGCAAAATTGATTGAGGTATGTAAGATTTCTATTGATTCCCAAGTATGAAGCTGTCATCATTTTCCTGAAGTAACCAGAAAATTATGTTTCTCTTATAAGGTGAAGGTATGCATAAGTGAAAACTTACATAGATGTGCATGTTTTATTCACATGTATGCCAAATACTGACAGTGTATTTGTGGAAATCTATTTGTTACATGCAATTGAACTGAACTATGGGAAGATGTCTTGAAGTAAGATTTATGTCACTCTGTAGCTTCCTGCAAATAGAATGTATTTTACGAGGATATATCACCTAAGTCATAAATACTGTGACTTAGAGCCCTAGGGATCTGTCTGTAAAATATTGTCATGAAGAAGATGTCTGTATAATTTTAAAAAAAGAACCTGATCAAATTAAAAAAGAAGCATTTTACCTACATTCAAAGACATAGTGTTCAAATATTAAAACTGAAGACATCAATTCTTAGAAATCTGTGGTTGTCATTTTGTTTGGCTTTAAAAACAAGAATGGTAGTGTGGAGTTCATACTTTCATGTACAGGTTCCTGCACAGTTGCAGGGAGGCATGGACTACAGGAAAACTCTTAACAGCCTCCTGGCGTAAGGAAATAGCTTCATGGTAGTTGTCACCTGATCTGAATATAAATCATCCAGGAAATGGAGTGTCATCGCTTTCATGTGGAAATGGCTTGGTAGGTTTTACTGTTCTTTACTGCAGTTCCCTTGTTCTTTTACTCAGTGGAGTTCCTATGGGTCTGGCTGTGGGTCCCTGACCTTGCAGGTGGTACCAGTATTTCCTGTTGCCCTCAATGGAAATTCTTTGACTGGAAAAAAATTAGGTGAAATAGTAAGAAATCTGGCTCTGTCTATGCTAACAAATACAGCTATCCCAACAACCACCTTACAAGACCTAGTTAAAGACACTGTGTTCTGAGTCTGATTTGCAGTGTAGTTTGGATTGTAAATTGTTTTGCACACTGGGGCTATACTTAGAACTGCATTTGGCAGCAGGTGTGTGGTACACAGATTTCATATTTGATCTGGGGGAGGGACACTGGATAATTTCAGGTAATTAATATGTTTAAGAAAGTCTGGCTGTGGACGCAAACATTTGTCAACACATTAAGGCAGTTCAAAAGGATGCATTTGCTTAGCTTTAGCAGGTCATGACTTCGAGCACCAGAAGGCAGACTGTTGCCAGTGCCATGGCTTCAGCACGCTGAGTAAAACCAGCATTAAGAGGAGAGGGTGATTGATAATCAAAGTATCACATATATTCAAAGTATTGCATATTCAAAGGTAGTAACAGTTACTACATAAGAAAAAGATGACTTAAGTTACTTCCTTAGAAATCTTAACTGCAGGAGGAGAGGATTTTATTCTTCCAAGGAAGCATTTAACTGCCTTTGCTGCTACATATTTTCCCAAACCTGCAGTGTGCTGCATATCTTACTGCATACCTTCCAGCTTATGCAACAAATGAGGTAATACTGTTACAAATACTCTCTCTCCTTGTATTTGCACTTGGTCCATTCTATAGAAAAAGAGTAATGACCACTTAAGTAGATGTCATGCTAGAATCTACCTTCCTGATGAGGGTACCTGAAAAGTAGGTAATTGGTTAGGGATGACTAAGATGCAATTTCTGCTGTTGAAACTGGATGTCTAGATAGCAGATGAGAGAGGTAGGCAGTGATTCAGAGCATTTAAGAGGCATTCCTCTTGTCCTGTAGATGATGCGTAGATTGTAGCAGTGTCCTTGTGAGTCTATACCTTGTGTGTGATTCTGACAGCTGATCCTGAAAGAGGAAGAAAGTACATCTAAACGGATGATTGGAGGGCTTCAGAGTTGTTTGCTTGGCATCCTAACCTTTGTTTAGTTGGCATCCAGAAAGCTGAATTTCCTTTTCAAAGACCAAGTGAAGACTGTGCTCTAAAATAAAAGATATAATTGAATGCAAGCATGATGGATATGCATGATATTTGAGGACAGATTGCCTCAGTTGTTCTCTGAGTTTGCCTGAGCTGGGAGGATGGAATTGAGTGTTCAGAACCTGACCTAGTGTCTGTGTCAACACACAGTACGACTGAATTGAGATTGCACATATAATTTGCACAAGCTGGAGCATAAACAGGCCCACTGCACTAAAGCATTGTTTTCCAAAAATGCACAGAGGCAGCAGAATTATGTTACAATTTGCATCAGTCTGTTGTAGCATGTTACAATGACTGAATGTTGTTTATATATTTAATAGCAACATTCTCAGTCCCTAGAAGTGTACCCAGTAAAGACAGTGACTAATCAGTGGGGATAGCTGGGATGCTAAACAAGTATCAGCTAACCTCAGAATGAATCTGGTTTTTTCTTCAACAGAATTGTTTATACCAGAGGGATTTTATTCCTCTTTTGTTTGATACTGAGTTGTTTCTATCAAGTGAATGCTCATGTAAACATGATCTCCCATAACATCCTGAAAATCATTCCATGCTAGTTACTTTAAAAACAAATACCAGATGTCTATTTATGTTGTTTGAGGTAAGTGCTCAAAACTGTCAGCAGCACTTGCCACTCCATGATTCAGACTATGATGGAACTTCTGTCACAGTTTCTGCTTGTTCTGGTTTATAATTATATGGCAAGGAAAACATTCATACTGTGGTCTAATTGGAAATGTAATTTAAGTACCTCTGAGAAAGGTGCTTTCTTAAAATGTCTCTTTTGTGCTTTTGTCTCTTCACCTCCACACTAGGCTCAGAGATTAGCTTGGCTTGGTCCCTCTATACATGTACACTGTAATAACATAACTAGAGGAATTTATGCTCGTTTTGCCTCTCTGCCCCCACTGTTCTGTAGTTGCAGTTATATATATTGCTGTAGTTACAATACCCTAATTCTAATTTAAGAGTCTTACACTTGGAGGGAGCATTGAGGAATATATTTTTATTAGTCAAGTGCTGAGGTTCTATTCTGCTTCTGATGTGTCACTCCGCACTATTTAGAAAAAACAGAACCTATGTTCCTTGTAATGGACATTATTACTTTACTATGTACCCTAGTCATTAGAGGTAGATAATACATATTTTACATATATATATATATATATATATATATACACACACACATATGTACTATCTTTATATATATATACTATACATATCTATGTATATATAAATTAGAATTATATTTTAAATTATACAATATAATCAACTTCTAGCATACAGTAAGAGAAATTATGATTGTATGAAATAAGTACTTTATGCCTAAGGCAAAAGAAGAATTAGGTATTTTACCTTCATACTTGGCATACTGCTGTTTGAACCTTGGGAACATAGAATAATTTAATGGTTTAGAATTTCATGGTTCTGACAGATTGTTGTAACTGGGTAGTTTGCCATCGGATAGTCTTTTATGTCAAACTCGTAAACTTCAGGCAGATGAGAACCCAATGAAAACTTGTAACATCAGAAATACCTGAATTCAGTGCCATTCATCTCTCTTGTTCTTTGTAAGCTGCACAGAAGAGAATGTGCAGTCTCTTATTTTGTTCTTAGACTGCGCAGTCTTCCATTTAGTTGGAGAAGAAACTAAATAGGAAAATGTGCTTGAACCAACTGTGGTTTTTCTCTTGAAATATTTCTGGATATATATTAAAGAATTCTCTTCATAAATTCCATTTCACTAAAAGAAGCAGTAGGAAGCCACTTAAAAGGGAAAGTTCGACTTACTATTGCTTATGTAATGAAAAAGTTAAAATAGTAGTTTAATATTTAATAATTAAATAATCCTCTTTAGTAATGAGAAAAGCCATTTAAAATGGTGGGAGTTTTTTTTAATGTTTTTGTTTACCCTTTGGTTCAAGCACTCTATGTATTAATGTTCATTAATGCCAGTAAAACGAATAACTTAAGTAGTGACTGAAAAAGCCAAAGACATGGAACCTCTTTGCATCTAGACACCCTGATGTGCAGTGTTAAAACTGTTCTGCCACCCTTACCCCAAGAAGGGTAAAGGTTTAGGCCTTTTTGCAGAGTTTACTCTTCATGGTTAGGTATTTAGGCTGTGGTGGTAAGTTGAGCGTGGTTTTTCATCTCATACATGAAGTCTTAGCTTCCACCATGAGAAGACACATCTGTGACCTGGTAGTCTTGAGGATAATGTCTCTGAAAATAAATCCTGGTAAGAAAATAATCTAAGAAATTTTAAGGGAGTTTGTAAAATAGAACAAGACACTTTTATTTTAGTTTCCTCACCATCAAAATCCCAAGAGTCATCTTAGAAGATGTTGTGTTTAAGACCCAGAGTGAGCAATAAAACCCTCTGTAATTGAGTTGCTACACTTTAAGCATGTCACTTTCTAAGCAAAAGTTTATCTTTTGTTATTTTATTCCTTCAGGGATGAGAAATGGGTGTTCAAAACCACTCGGAAGCTGCAGTGAGCCAGTTCTTCCTGGTAGCAGAAAACTTTCATTTTTAACCTTGCAGGATTGCAGCATAACACGTTGGAAGTCTGTGATCTGTGTCTGGCTTTATCTTTTGTTTTTGTTCAGGCAGGGAACTGGGAACTAACTGGAAAAGATTATAGCTGCCCAGTAGCTTGGTTTGGATACATTGAGGTGGTAGCCCACACTGCAGCTGTGCTTCACAGCTGCAGAGGCTGCAGCTGATCTGTGGTGCAACCTGGGATTTCTTCATCTTTGGCTTTGTGCTGAGACAGTCAGAGGGGAAAAACTATAAATTTTAAAGGGAAAGAAATAAAAGGATCTCTTTAGAAGTGTGGTGATCTGCAGAGAAGGAGGGTGATGTCTCTGGGAAAAGTTAGTATTGCTAAGCATACAGTAGACGAAAATGACAGAATGCATGAGTAGTTGTAATGCTGTCGTTTTCTAGCTTCTGAGTGTTTTTATAACTTTATTATTTCCAGTGCAGCTTTAACAAGGTACTTCTTGAAAACTTTCAAACAAAAGAGAAAGGTATTCCTCTACTCAGAAGTTGCTGATTCCCACATGGATCATTATGAAAATTTAGAATCACAATTTCAGTTACTTGACCAATTGGAGTTGCTAATAGCAGTAGATTACAGTCTCTTTTGTGGACTAGCCAGTTAGGGGAAGAAAGGATGTAGTTGTTAGTAGATGTCACAGAAACTGGTTGAAAACAAAAGAGTGCAGGCATCTGTGAAATCTTGGTTCTATTCTGCAGTCTGGAGACAGTGTTTGTGTATTTAACACAATGGATCATTATGCCTTGGCTATGTTGCATCTGTCTCTTGAAGTCTGCTCTGCTTTTCTGTTTCTTTCTTGTTAGCCCAAGGTCTTCGGCTTGTTTCCACGCTAATGAGCTTCCTCAAGTGTACAGCATGGGCACCATCAATGAGTATTGATGGAACAATGGGCAGGATTTCTCAGCTCTCAGTTCTGGTGCCACAGCAGCTTCTGGGGACCAGTACCATAAATTGCATGAAAAGATGCAAAATGCTCTATAAATCCATTGTAATTGTGGAATCAGTCAGTTAATCTGGGGGAAGGATGTGCACATAGTATGGTGATGGATAAAGTGTATGAGGTCAAGGTAGTTGTCTGTTTCAGTATTCAGAAAATAATGGTGCTTCTCTGTAGGAGATTTATATGGAGCATGGGTAAAACACAGTGTTTAGAACTTGGCCAAAATTTGGCAGGTTTTCAGAAGGCTAGTACTGGACATGGTTGCTTACAGTAAGGTAACCTCTCGTGCCACCCACAGTATCTTTTCCCAAATATGCAGGCAAAACAGATTCTCAGTGAAATGGCTATAGAAAAAACATGAGGGAAAGTGTTACGCAAACTTAAGTATTGGTGGAAGTATGATCTGAGTATAGATATACATTTGTATGCATAAGCAGATGGTATCAATGGCTCAGTTGTGTGATGGTATTACTGATCAGGTACAAGGCAATAGAAGAGGCACAGGAGTCAGTCTGTAAGCACCTTTGCATGTCCATTTTAAGCTTTGCAGGGGCAGTTCAACAGTAGTACTACAATTGTAATGCAGGAGAACTCCTTACCTGTTGAAGGCATTAAAGCTACTTCTTTTAGTCCAGCATAAAGGAAAAGTTTAAGGAGAGCTGACCAAGGGTCCAGCTGCTGTGTTTTTATTTAGGCATACTCATTTGGTGGAAGGCTGTGAAGAATTAAGCTTAGGAGGGGATATTGAAGCCATGGAGTAACAGCTGGGGAAAAGTTTGCCGTTTGCCTCTTCAGTGTGTAGTTTGTTCTCAGCAGCCAAACAGTATAGTTCCTCTGCCTAGGAGAGGAAAGGGTGTGATTTTTTTAATATGCAATAAACTTACCTTCCTGTTTTACTTCTCTGGATTATAATGGAAAATAATATTTGAAACACTCAATGACTTTAGCTTAACCAAACAAGTAGTGACAGAACCAACATTAGTCTCTAGGAAGATTGTGGGAAGGATTTCTCCTCATCTCCCTATGCAGTAAAAATAGCTTTAATATGTTTGCATCAGCAGTTTCTCCTCTTGAAAGTATTTAGATGGCACAGGCTTTTTGCTCTTTCTCTTTGGCATGTTATGCACATACTGTAGTAATCCATTTTTTTCATCAGCGTGTTACTAATAATGTGCCACCTAAGCTCTGAAAACCTCCTTCTGCTCTTAGCTGTAAAAGAATGCTTAAAGGATTTAGGGATGTCAGTCATCATCTGGGTTTTTAGCAGGGGTGTGTGTATGTGTGCACAGGGACGAGGGGAAGAGAGCCCAAGCCGGAGTTCAGAAATATACTCTGTGTGTGGTCTGAGGTTATTTCTCATTTCATGAAATGCACGCTTCATTCCTGGCTCAGACAAACTTGCACGTCACTGAATAAGTCCCTTATCCAGTTTCCAAAACACTGAAGATATTTGAAAGGGCTCTGTGGGTGGACTGCTACTATCAGCAAAAGCAAATAAGCTAACCTATTTAGTTAAGCATTTTTTAATACTTAAGCAGAATAACCTTCAGCAACACTTAAACAGTTGTGGCCAGCCAAGGGAAGAGAAGGGGGGGAAAAACCACACAAGTTTAAGCAGTCATACGTTAATTAACATTAAAGGCTGCATTATAGTTCCTGGTGTGTGAAGGTGCTGTCTGATCAGTCCAGGAAGAACATTAGGGAATGATTAAATGAACTGGGTGTGCTGCTAGGAGTTCCCTGTGGTCTGCTGGTCACAGTTTATTCAGCATTTTACTTTCCTTTAATCAAAAGTGGTATAAACTTTTTATAGGAACCCCCAAAAAGATGAATCCAAAGTATCCTTGTATCAAGCTGTTTTGGTGTCCAAAATAAGTAAATGCCTCTACCCTGGAATACTATGAATGTCCAGCAGCAAAGCATTATTGTAGCAAATTCTAGTTCTGTGATAAATCTCAGTATCCAAAGTAAATGATGGTTTGTTTCATGGCAGAGAGAAAATACAACAAACAAACAAAATGTTACTATTCATTCAATTTGAAATTATTTGGCCAGAATGGGGTTGAGTACTCCAAGTCCTGTTTTCAGTCCAGTATTCAGTGATCAGAATATCTCTGATCTTGATACATTGACTCCAAACCAGCAATGTAGCCAGCTCCACAATTGCCTGACCTATGTGTTTACACATAGATCATTATAGCTCTGAACTAAAGATAAAAGAATCTCTTTCAAAGTGAATCTCGGACAGAAATCTTGAATCCTGAGAGATCAGGATCTGTGAAAGCCTAGGCAGGGCAAAGTGTGGTAACATAATTTGATGGAAGCATTCTGTCACAGGTATGCAACAATGGTGTCCTTGCTGTGGGTAGCATGGCCTGGGTCCACGCCTCTTGGAGATCTAGCAGAGTGCAGGGGTAAAGGCCTTTGCCCAAGGAGTGAGGTTCCTGCTTCCTTGTGGCATGAGAGATGAAATCATCAGGTCACAGATAGGGGGTTTTGCTGAAATCTTTGCAACCCAGAATGCAACTTCAAATACTTCTCACCTCCTGGTGCTAATGTTAAACTAGGTCCCAAGGTTCTCACTGTTTTGAACAAAGTAGAGAAATGAATGTTGCCAAGAGGCTGTTGAATCACGAGGAAGAAGCAAGAGGTATTTAACAGTTTTGTTTCCTTCATGACATTAGCAACTCTTACTTGCCTAGTGCAGGCTAAAGACAGATGAATTGCCAAGGCATGTTGCTTGTTGTCTTTTCAGGATGCATGGATCCGGAAAGAACTGGTGACTCTGCAGCTCTTGTCTGTGTTTGCAGGCCACTGCCACAGGTCGTCTCCATCACATCTTCAGTGTGGGAAAGGGGGGCAGGCTTACCCTTCTGTTTGATGGCAGATCTGCATCTGTCCCTTGTTTCTCTGCCCACAGGAAAAGTGAGGCAAGAAGCAGGCAAACTTAATGTGCAAAAAGCTCTGTGATGGACCCAGGCCGACATAGACCTGAGCTGTGAAACTCTTCTTCCTTTCTTAGATTGTGCAGTGTGTGATCTGCCTGTGGGAGATTTCCTGCTGTGCTGCTTGACAGATCTGCTGAACAGTAGGCACTGGAGGGAGTTGTGACACAAAGCACATTCAAGGATGAATGGCATGGAAATCCCTAAGGCATGTGCAGCTACTGTCTGGACAGGTTAGACAAGATAGACCCTGAAAAAATAAATTTGTTAGGGCATACATAACAAAAAGTTAAGGGCAAACAAATCTGGGCAGTGAAACAAGTTTAGCTGATGGGGAAAGGTAGCTTTTGAAGACATTTGTTTACTAAGACCTATCACAAAAGATCCAGAGATATTTGAATAACAGAATACTAATTCACTGCAAGTCATTTTATGTTTTCCCTGCCCTTAGATGACAGCAATTGCTGCTGAATATTTTCATTTTCACCAGCCCCAAAGCTGAAATTTGCTGTATTGTTGTTTATTTAGTCTGACTGGTTCTGGACAAGGTGTCAGCCTTTCATTTTTTGTGCTTAAAGCACAGCAGAGAGTCCAGCTGCTGAATATAGGACTTTTCTCAGCAGTTGTCTGCATTAGTGTCTGGCTACTAAGACCAAGCTATGCTGCCAGACTTCCACAGAACTGTCCAGGCAAGGCTTTCCCAGAGTTGGATGAGCCTACGAAGTGAACCCAGCAAACCCAAAACCCTCTTAGAGAAATCAATGCCAGTTTCAAATACCACACTTTAAAGAGCTTCAGCTTGTGAAGCTAGCAATCGGAAAACCTCTCTCTGTCTGGAAGAGGGGTCTGAACCAACTCCTGTTATAGGACCTGATGCGGAGTTCTTGGTGGTAAATGACTACATTACTCTTTGGGACGTGTGGATGTCAAAGAAAAGATGCATGTGAGAAAAGTCACCAGCTGAAAGCATGGATAGGTTCTGAACACTGGAGGTAGTTTAGTAGCCTGAGCCTGTTTCTAATTAAAATAAGAGTTCTTCAGATGAATGGAATGTAAACCACATACCAATTATTGGAATCCCATAAAGGAAACTCCCTTTTCCGTCTGTCTATCCATCCATCCGCCCACCCACAAAAGTACAGTGTCTAAGAAATATCCCTCGGCAGAAATGATGGAAAAATTTTGTGCTTGCTTCTTTTTTCTTTAAATCCCAGGTGCTGGATGACAACTAAAGAGATGACATTGCAGTGAAGCCACTTAAACAGTTATCAAAGAAATGGACCTGCTAATTAAAAGGATAGTATTTCCTGGCACCAAGAGAAAACACATGAAGTCAAATCTCGAGGCTTTCCTCAAGCAAACTTCTGTGGGAATGTGACTGTGTGAGGGCTGCAGGAACAAGCCTTAGAGTAAGACCCACTCGAAGTAGAAGCATTAGATCAGTGCACTCGTTAGAAAAAAGTACTAAGGCATGCATATACCTGTTTCATTTGGCAGATCTCTCACTCCTGTGCATTCCCATTGCACTTTCAATTGAGGCTTTTCCATGTAATTGGTTGCAGTAATTAATGTTTCCATCACTTACTTCTGTGAGGCAGGAGGCGTTTCTCCCAGGTCAGCTTTGCATTTTAAATGTTACAGTGTCTGGTTTACAGATGGTAAAACTAAGACACAAAGTTCAGAAACAGCAAATCGGTGCTGGAGCATGTTAGAGTCCCATTCCTGTCTCTGACCACAATAAACACTGCTTCTCCTAAGTATGCTCTAATCTCAAACACGCTGCTTAAATGAGATCTTCCCTATATGAATGAAGGCAATAGATCTGTTTTCATGAGCACTTTATAACATCCCTGACACCACATTAAGTAATCTAGATCTATGGTAATGCTATGAAATGCTTCTTTACATTTCCACTGTAATTGCAGGACAGTTCAGTCTCATTGCAAAAAGTAGCCTTTGGACAGCTGGAAGAAGTTTTAAATGTTAATAGTCTGGGCAAGATTTGGTTCTACAGTAATATTATGGTCTAGTTCATGGTAATTGTTTTTTGATACTCTGCTGGCCTCTAGAGGGATAATTTATACAGGCTGAAGCAGTAACCAAGGGATTTTAAGCAATCTCGCCTGCTCTTCAATCTTCTTGCCAGGTAGTTCTTTTCTATTTGGCAAGGCCTTTATGTAATGAGGCTTTGTAGCTCTTTGGAAACACTTTCTCTTTTGACCTCCATGATTTTCCTTCTCTCTGGGCAATACATGTAAGGTATGTTTCTTCTGCTTAATAAATAAGAAGATCCTGGTAATAAACACCTCTCAACCACTGAAGTGAGAAGCTCTGAGGAAAATGTGCCAAAGGGGCAAGTGAGAGAGAGAAATGCAGAAAAGACAAGGCAGCATTTTGTGTATAGCATCCATAATTTAAAAGCTCTTAAATGCTATGAATTCTCATGAATCCTGTCCTGTTTACTGAAAATAATAACTGCATTGTAAAAACAAAATAAAATCATGACTTTGAAATTCCCAATAGCCAGCAGATCTTCCTTGGCTTTTTCTGCTTTCTTCTTTACTCACTGATTTGCTGTGTTCTCCAACTCATTCCCAGACTCTATCTTCATGTTTTTCAAGAGACGTGTATTACATCTGAAAAAAACATTGAACAGAAAAGGTGTAAATTTACTGCAGAGAGCAGATAATGGTCTGTAAGCAGTAAATGCTTTCAGGAAATGTTGTTAACATTAAGTACATATATTCTTGGTGCTGAAAGTGTACCTCTGTAACTTCAGAGTATAACAGGCATCTTGGTACATCCATGTGAAGGCCCGAGTTATTGTTTCAAAGTCATTTAGACCCTTTATCCAAAAGCACACATCCTTCAGGCCCTAAGCTCTGTCCTGGCCCTTTGCCTCCATTCGCTATGGCCACTCTCACCCAGCTCAAATGTTTTTCTCCTCAGGATATTCCCATTACCAGCTTCTTGGCAGTTGCCCACTTGGAGTGAGGTTGGCTTGCTGGACCCCAATCCCAAGTAGTTTTTAATTAATCTGTGCCTAGTGATATGATAATTGCAGGATACGTTTCTGTTAACTTCCCCTTTTCTCTTTGACTATCAGAAACTTTCAGTGTAGGGAGGAACCTTGTCTAGAGATCATCCTTATGTCAAATGCTATTTTAATGTTCAGGTTGACATATGTATTGAACAATTTCTCTCACAAAGTCCTTTGCACCATTAAAATATGTATGGCAAATATTACTGGCAACAAAATGTGCAGTAAGGCCTTTGTGGCCTTACTGTGGTAGGATGCACATCTGTCATGGGATTTGCTCTAGCCTTATTCTGATAAAATAGTGAAGGAAGCAAAATCCTGTAATAACAAAGATCTGTGGCTGTAATCTACAACAAAACTAGTTTTGCCTTCCAGTCTTTTGTGGAAAACCAAAAGATTCTACACCAGTGTACATCTTCTGTAGAAAGATTTCCTCTTGTTCCTTCCCTGTGTTGTTGTTCTGCAGCTATGTCATCAAAGTTCAACAAGCTGAGTTACTTATCAAAATTTACAGATTTTGGTAAGTACAAATTACAAGATAGAAATTACAAAATATACAAAATTTACTCTTCAACATATACAGGGAACTATTACATCAAAAGAGTGCAATGTACTGGAGTGACAGGTAAACATTTGGTGGAAAGTTTTAAAATTATCTGAATAAATACTGCTGCTTGCTGTGTGCCACTTGAGAAGCCAGACAAGTTAGTCTATATAAATCTGATCTTCATGTGGATTTGTATTTAGTAAGAACAACTGTCAAAGTTCATGGTGCACGTATGTAGTTCACATATGCTATTAGTAAAAAATGTGCTTCCAAATGGAGAACAATGAAACAAAGGAAATTCTGGCTTTTTGATCCAATTAAGAATGTTAAGAGCTGTGTAGAGCTGCAGAGTTTCAACATGGTTTTGCAGCCTTGGTTAGTGTGTGGTATATGAAAGGAGGCAATCAAAAAGCAGTGATTGGCTGACGTGGCCCTAAAATGGATACTAGAAATTACTGGATTAGTGGTGATGGTAGCTACAGGCAGGGAACTGCAGCAGTGACATTTCATCTGTGCAGCAAATAACTGGTGTCAAAGAGAAAGCACAAAGACCACATTCAGAAACTCTGTCCTTTTGTTGTGGGAAACAGCCTTAAGCCAAATGCTTATTGGTTTGAGCAAACCTTGAAGAAACTGCTGGAAATTTAAACATATTCAAGAAATACAAAGGTCAGTGTGAGCCTTTCAGGAATAAAATGCCAGGGTGTTCTGGATTCATCAGATTGCAGATAACAACACAGAACTGGCTGAAAATGTTGCAATTCCACAGCTGCTACGTGACACAATAATCAACATGTTAAATGAGAGTTAAAACAGAGCTTGATGTAACCTCCATGTTTCCTCCAGCTTCACAGCTAGACTGTCACAGATGACCTAGAGGGATGAATGTGCAAAAAAACTAGATGCTATGAGCAACTTAAACAGAGGAAATTCATCTCTTTCTCTTGGGTGTTATTACAGTGAAGTTCTCATGTAGTTGTAAAAAGCTGACACTAAAACTCTGTCTTGTGAAGTACAGGAGTGTTGAGTTCTTTGGCAGAGAGCAGAAAAAGGATATTCATCTGATCTGCAGAAGTACAGAATATCCAGGCAGCTTACCACGGAACCTATATTATGTGCTGAATCTCACCACCTTCCCTCACTCAAGGTTTGGTCTGAATCACTCATTATACTCTTGAATCTGGAGGCTGTAGTAGGCATGCAGTGTTAGTGAATATGGCCAAAGTGCCTGAGGACATAGAAAGAAGGGGGAAAAAAAGTAATTCCTGCCTAAATAAAAGTGGAGCTTCAGTTTCAGTTGTGTCACTGTTGGATCAAAACTTCTGGGAAGCCCGAGAAGCCCATTGTAGATTTATGCACATGGATTAAATTCATACCATGTGCAAGAAGGTCCTTCCACTCCTTGTCTTTCAGTCTTCCACATCAGCAAAATGTCACACTGCTGAACAGAGGAATTTAGCAGCTATTAAGGGCTGCTGGGTAGGAAATTATTTTCTTGTATTGCAAATAACCAATTTCTAAATCTTGCTCAAGGAGTACATGTGAAGGTCTTATGAGAATGACTGAAAAATGTGGTCATTTATGGTAGCAGCTATTATGATACTCATTCCAAGCTATCTGTCAAGTTACGAGTGTTGGTTGTTTGCCAGTGGAAGAAGGAAGTAGCAGTGGTGACAAGGAGCTGGTGAAAGTTACTTTGTGTCATAGTCTGGTACGATAGGGTGAGATCTAATACAATCCCACACTGACTAAACAGTTACAGCAAAAGGATTGGCTCATATACAGGAATGACTGCTCATAGCATTCTTTAGTTGAAAACAAGTTAGAGTAGCTAATTGATTGTGATTGTTACCATGAACTGTGAGTCTTCTAAGCTTCAAGTAACATCAAGTTCTTGGGAAGCTGCTGAATCAGGAATCTCTGGAAGATGTAACCAGAAGGGAAAATGCCCCTGTAACTTTTTAGTATCTTGCTATAGATTCATAAGAGTTTAAAACCAGAAGGGACCATTAGCTTCTTCCAAAACCATTGAATCTCATTTGCTTTACATTAGGTCATTAAGCATACTACCGTACAGGTATGTTAAACAGCACAGTGAAGGCTGTTTAAAGGTCAGCCACAGCAATGTGTGCATAAATAGCCTTCACTATAATTAGCAAATCTTAGTATTTGAAAGCCAACCAACATTTCCACATTATTTTGCTGAATCAAGAAGACAAGATAGATGTAGAACCATCCCATTGCCCGTTCTTACTCATTGGTCTAGAGTGCTAAAACCAAAAAAACCTGACTTCCAGTAAACCAGCAAACTTTTGGTTGGTTGGTTGTTTTGTTTTTGGAAAACAGGAGTACAGGGATCCATGATGGCTTTGTATTTTCCAGACTCCGTCCCACTGCCTTGCTTGGGTTTGAAATTGCCAAATATCATTTTCAATGGGAACTCTAACATGGAGTACTCCTTTCATGACTGGACACCTTTTCCTCAGTGAGATTTTAGAAATTTTCCAAGACAGGGAAGAAGCTCATTGGAATATTAGGAGAAAACTGCTACTTTCAGTTTGCATTGGAGACTTTTTCTGGCAACCGTCTCAGTGGGCCAGTTCAGCACACTGAATGCAATAGTACAAGGGGCTGGAGTCATTAATGGAGTACTTTGTTATCTGCAGGGCGTTTTTTTAGCCTGCATTATTGAGGAAACTGGAAGATGTTTACTGACTCAGGGAGAGGTTAGGTGATAAAATGCTGTTACTGACAACTGAATTCTCTCTCTCTTAATGCCTTTATTGTGCATCATACTGTCAAGAATTTAGCAGCTTATTGCTTACTGCAGAACTGCAGAGCACTCACAAGAGCCATGAAAGTTAATGGAAGGGACATCTGGGAAATGTAAAATGCCTGCTAATTCAAAAAGTTGGAAAAAAAATATCTAGGAACCTTGTTGTAATGCTAGGTTTAGTTTAGCAAGCTGCAGCTTTCCCTTAGAGCTCAGCAGGGATGCTTAGGGCAGTGCAACCATTGTCGCCCTCCCATAGTCCATTTCGGATGGCTCCACAGTTTTGCTCTGGCAGCTGTCAGAATTACAACCAGTGATGGCAAAGGAGGCGAGAAGGGTCTCCCATGAGGGTTTAAGAGGACTTTTAATAGTTACATCTTGTCCCAGCGATCCGCAGAGGCAGAGAGACCTTGTGATCCGGGCGCAGGGGGGGTTTGTCAGATCACAGGGGTGGTACATGGGCGGAGTTGGGGTACAGGAACCAATGGGGAGGACCCGAGGGAGTGGCCAGGACTAGAGGCAAGGGAAAGCGGGGGAAAATGTGGGATAAGAAAAGCAGTGGGTAAACAGATCACCACAGAAACTGAGATGAAGAGCACTTAAGAAGTGAAATGCCTCATCAGGGCTACTAGACGATGTCAACCAAAGTTATCTTTTCTCTTTCTCAGTCACACGCTGCTGCTGGACACTAGAGTCTCTTGTTCTGGAGCCCAGCTGGCTCATGTGTCTGTCCACTGTGTGCAAAAGCATGAAACCACTGATCGTGATGGCTTGGGATCTCCCGCGGCACGCTACAACTTCATCTACTCTAGTGAATTAAGTGGACACACAAAATAATGCGTCCATAATAGCTTTTCTTTTCATCATCCTTATGGTCCTAATTGAAGTTTCCTAAAATATTCCTTATATTTCTGGACTTCTCTTTTACTAGAAAACTGCTTGTGGTTTTTCTACATCATGCCATGTTTTATGTCTAAACCAGAGAACTAAGTATTTGTTTGTCTACAACATACCCACCCTCCCTCCAGAATCAGAAAGAAAACCTAGGTCTTTGCATCCTGTAAGATTGTTTGGTCCTTACCTGCTCTGGTTCTCACTTCAGTAAGTGGTCAGTTATGGAAAAAGGCTTTTCACCCAGAGGGTGGTTGGGCACTGGGACAGGCTCCCCAGAGAAGTGGTCACAGCACCAGCCTGACAGAGTTCAAGAAGCATTTGGACAATGCTCTCAGGCATGTGGTGTGACTCTTGGGGATGGTGCTGTGCAGGGCCAGGAGTTGGACTCGATGATCCTTGTGGGTCCCTTCCAGCTCAGCTTATTCTATGATTCTATGATCCAGCTGACAATTATTTGGCATCTGCTTTGTTTGCACCTCCTTACTCCCTGCACTGTCCTTCTTTCTGAGGTTGTCCTGTCTGGTGTTTCAGTGAAGGGATTTCTCTGATAATATTAGTATTCACAAAAATTGCCTTGTACAAAGCACAAGACAGTACATTCTTTTCCCAACACAGTATGAGTTGCATTCTCATCTTTTCGTGTAGGTGGTATACTTAAATTTGCTTTGTGTCCCATTTTAAGTCTATCAAATAGTACAGGGCCTTGTCTTCTAACAGTAAAGGAAGCCTCATAAATTTTTAATGGCTATCTTTCAGTATATTTCTTACTTCAAAGGCACCACTATGACCTTACTGGAATTTCCCTTCTTGAAGATATATCTATCAAAATTGTCGTTACATATAATCATCACTGCAAAAAATAAGAGGCTGTCTAGATACAGTATACATTTACAGTAACTGTAGGGACGTGGCTGAAAGATCACACTTACGGATGTAAGCCTCAGGGTGTAAGACCCTCTTCCAAATGTCTACCTGTAAAACAAAAGAATTTTGCAGTATGCTGCTTTCACAGCCCAAGTCAGTAGGACATTTCTCATTAATTACATAGAAAATAGATTAATTTGTAAGGAAGCCAACAAATCTCTAGCTCATGAATGTGCTGTATTTGACATTTTATGCTTCGTTTTGTGCCTGTTCTTTATCTAGTTCATAGAAACCAAATATGGTGTCCTTGGGTGAAACATTAGACTGCTGGGTTCTTCAGGATTTGTAGCTTCCAGATGTTTTTACACAAGTGTTCAAAACTGAGATGTTGAGTGTATGGCTTTAATTTTGTTTTTCTACATAATGCTCTTTTGCCCCTTCCTTTGTGTGGTATTTGAGATGGTTTAAGGTAAGGGTGTATATTAGCTATCCATTTTTATTGGGGCTCTGGATCCAATCAGTGCTGCTAGTCGTTGAATGAACTTCTCCATCTACTAGTTTTCTATAAGCTTCTTTACACTGTCTGAGTAGTTGTGTCTTTCTTTGGCAAATATGTTTGACACTGGTAGATTGAATGAAACAGAAATTTTCAAATTAATTAATAAACTCTGCTAATGAAATTATGTGAAAAAAATAAATCACTGCTTTGAAAAGACCGACCTCTATGTTCAGATGTTCTTTAGTATGAACTGTATTTATTTTTATTACTCTTCCTAATATCTAATAATGAAACCCTGTATTTATATGCCTCATCTCGAAGGTGCTTTGAAAACATTTTTTATCTGAACATCTGCAGGATGTGATGTCCTTCTGCTACACAAAATAATCTTAAATGAGTGTAGCACAACTTTACCACATGCCAGATTTTGGGAGGATGATTTTGCTTCAGCTTTATCTACCATTTGCCCAAGGTTTGCAGCATATTTTAGACTTTCTTGGCTGTAGATTCAAACATGCTATAGCAAAATAATACATTTCTCTATGACACAAAAATTGAATTTGTTTCTTTTGCATCTGGAGTTTTCTAATATATGCTACTTGGTTGCCTTAATCTCAGAATCCTGTGAAATTCTAATGCAATGCAAATGTTTTAAGATATTCCATTCCATCTGGGTTTATTTACCATGTTCTTCGTTCACTATGACAAATTTGCATTTTTACTGTTGGTTTAATTGTTCCATCACATTCCAGTTACAAGAATTTAATGTGTTTCCTGGTCAAATTCATGTCTTCTACACGAGTCAGACTTTGCCTGTACGGTGTTGAAGGGGAGTTTCAAGCAAGTAAGTGAGCACCACTGATTGACTTAGTTGTAAAATATTCCCTCCCCAGACCAGGACTGCAGTGCCTACAGCTGCAGTGGAAATGTTTAGTGTCTAACACGGCTACTCCCTGCCACCATTTGTGATTAGCCCATGATTATCACCTCCCAGCTCCAGAGACAGAATGGTAACAGAGCGCTCTTTGGTTCCCTGCCTGCAGAGCTGGCTATAACCTAGCAGTGAATTAGGGGGATTTTCTGTGATTTGTAGCTAATAGGAGAGTATTGTCAGAAAGCAAAGCAGCTCAAGAAATCCATAGCCTTCTCCACAGCATCTCCCATAGATCCTTGTATAGCAGTGGAGCTCAGGAGTAGCCTTCTGTATCAGTGAGATCACACTGCTAAAAAAAAAAATATTAATTGAACTGGTAATTAACCGAACACTTGCTCTTGGATTTCATATTCATTGGGATCTCACGTTAATTGTATATGGGGTGTGAGTCTAGTTTGTTCAGTGAAACAAACAAAGAAAAAACCCTCCAAAACCTCAATTTTGCTCAGACTTTTCAAATAAGAATGTAATAATTCAGCTGACTGAAATTTGGAGCTGAACTTTCATCTTCTGCTCCTAAACAGTCATTTAGGACCTACTTGAACCTATTTAATTTTTCTTTTTTCACTTCAGTTCTTTAGTACTTGAGATTGGGAAATGGCAGATGAATGTGTTTTATGGGAAAGTTTAAAGGGAGGAGTTCATGTGCAGCATGTTATCAATCATGTCCTGTAAATATGATTACAGCATTTACACTGCTTCACATCAAAAGCCAAATGTTTTGTGATGTCTCCACCATCGTAAACTTAAGGGAAGCTTTTTTAAAGTATAGCGATCCTCTCTCTGAAACAGGATGCCTGCTGTCAGCAGTGAAAGCAGCAGCACTCTGATCTGAAAGAGCTGGCAGCAGAGGGTGCAAATGCCAATCTGCTGGTCAGTGCTGTGGCTGCCTAGGGAAGAACCAGAGATTTGCCATCACCTCCAGCTGCAGTGAGGAAGCTGGCATCTCTCCACCTGTGCTTGTAATGGAATCAATATGGGTGTCTTGCTACAGCATCTGTCAAGTTATCTGTCTTTAACCACTGCCCCCCATTATCCTAGTGGGGCTAACTTTGATTAATCTCCTTGGGTGTTTTGTTTACAGAATTTGGTTTAATTTTACTTGAATTTTACAATGATTGCAATTTTTTTTTTAAATTTGTAAAAGAACAGAGCAAAAGTAAGTTTTGTCACATTGCGGCTGGGGACATGGGTGTGAACAGAAAGATTGGGTCTGAATTTTTTACTTGTTATGGAGATGAATTTAAGTGCAACTATTTCTGGTTTACATTTAAGTCTAGTGTCACTATCACCCATCGTGTGCACCTGCCCAGTAATTTTTATGCAAGAAAAAGATCCTGACTTTGACGAACACAGGGACTGAGCATGATTTATTCTTCACTAATTAACTATTCATCTACTCCCCTGTCAAGGATTCTGGGTAATGTAGTCCACAGGGACTCTGCTTGGGATAAATAATGCTAGATTGTTAATGTTTGTGCTGCAAAAGATTGTTTGACAAAGAGCCTTAGGCACAGGAACCTGACACAATGCAATTGCTCTCCAAAGAGTGGGCTGTGGGCCCATGCTGTCTGCAGAGGCTGTTTCTCAAAAAGAGAGCCCGTGAGACCCTATACAGCAGGACTTACGAGCATGGGGAGGTAGAACAAGGACGTACACTGGACAAGAAGTTTAGCCTCTGAGTACCGGGATCTGGAATGCGGGAACAATGGGAACAAAAATGGTTGGTAACTGGGATTTCTCTTCTAAAGGAAATTCCAATGGTTTCAGACAAAGCTTTATGGGGAATTATAAGGTAGAATTGGGTTGTGAGCTGTAAAACCTGCCTGCAGCGGCAGATGGCAGCACAAAGGAACACATGGCAGCACAGAGAGGCTTGTCTCCACCGAACCCTGGGGGCAGGAGTTGTCGCACGGCAGACCCCTACGAAGTGTGTTGCTGATGTGGCAACACGGGATAGGTCACGCCCTATAAGAAAAACTGTGCCTTGGAAAAGTGTAGAAAACCAGCTCACTCCTTTGAATAAATGATTCAGATTCCTTGCTGGTCTGGGTCCATGCCTCAGTCACTGACAAATGGTGCCCCATGTGTGAAATTTATTATATGCCTATCTGTGTGTCCATCGGTGAGCCTCATGGGCCTTGAAGTGCTGCTGCCAGAAGCAGGAACGCTGGCCAGCGATAATCCCTACAAGTTGTAGGTGAGCCATGGGGGATGTAGGGGATGGAGTATCCCAGGAACAGAATGTCCCAGAGACGTTAAAACAGATTTTAAAGAAACGTGGCAGGAAAGTTGAGTCTACAGATTTGAACAGACTCTTGTTCTGGGCAAAGAACTGTGATTCAACTTTAGGTAGGACCAATATTTTTGATCCTCGGACACGGGACGCTTTAGAAGACGCGTTGTGGAACCCAGTTACACATGGCAATGCAGCGCTTGTGCCACCCCAGCAGCTGTGCCGAGCCCTTCTGTGCGGCCAGCGAGCGACCGTAATTCTGTCGGGGCTATGGGAGAAGAATCAGAAAATGGGCCCTCGTCCCCCCCACCATTTTTCCCTGGAGGGAAGCCGGATGGTACCGTAAAAAACCTTGCGGCGCCCCGCACTATGCGGCAGCAGCTGGAGCATGGTAAGGGCCACGGGTGGCTCTCTGCATAAGAGGCGAGCCAGCAGTACTGCGCTGTTACAGCCAAGGCTCCTGTTCCCTGTGGACTCTCAAGAGCTGATACTGTGCTAGAAAAAAGGGCTAAGTGGACCAATAGCCCCTTTCACAGAGGTGTGGAGGCTGCAGCACTCACCATTTGCACCAGCTTGTGCGGGAATGGCTGCAAGCTAGGCATGTCGTTCCTGCAGCTGGTCCATAGAACTCTGTTTTTGTTATTCAAAATGTTGCCACAATAATTGTAATTTTCCAAAACCTAGATTTATACCCCGCATTGTTCTAATTGCTTTTTGTTAGAAACGCTCCTGTAATAACTATAATTTGTAAGCTATTTTTTTAAACAGGAATTAGACTTGTTACCTTTTGAAACCTTTTAGAAAGTTCATGTTATTATAACTGTGATTCTCCAAGACCTAGATTTATATATATTCCGTGAAACAATGAAGTATTTAAGCAGTTGAAAATAACTACCTTGCTTATTTTTCCTCAGTGAGTGCTTGTTGTTTTATTAGTGATGCCTTAGATCTTGGCCTTTGTGTTTTTCGGGTCCTGTGCTGCTTGGAGTGTGGCTCTGGAGTTTCATGTGGCCTGTTGCTTTCTGCTCTCTGAGGCTGGGTAGACATAACAAAGCCTCTCTGGGCCTGCATTTCAAGGTCACCCAGACCGTCCTAGGCCCAAAAAGTATAATCCAAAGAGCTTCTAAGGGGGCCAGCGGAGGGCAAATTACATCATTGAACTGAAGCTTTAATTGGAGAATTAACCCTGATATGCAAATGAACCAAACCTATAAAGGTGTGAAGAACTCGTGACCTGTCGTCCACATTGGGGTCCATTTTGGCAGTAGCCTCTGGCTCCCCAGGGGGTACCTTTGAAGGCCCTTCAAATAAATACCTACCTTATTCTTTTACTCCTGTCCAGTCTCTGTGTCTAGGAGGCCTCTTAAAGCATTAAGATGCGGGATGTGGCAACACGGGATAGGTCACACCCTATAAGGAAATATTTTACTGTTCATAGTAAGAAAGCAGCATGTTATGTTACACATTTTCCTGAATTTAGTAAGTTGAAAGATGTTTGTGTTACATAGTGTCAGAACAGAAAAGGGGGAATGAAGGGATGCGTTGTGCCCCCCGCGAAAGACTGAAAAGAAGTTTGTATGTTCTTAATTTTTCAATTGCATGCAGAGTGATATTAATAAAGTTTTTAAGCAATTTTATGAGTATTTTAGGGAAACCCTCTCAGTCAAGGCTTGAGGGTCTGGCCGAGCCCTAGCCCTGGCTGACTAGGGAATTATACCATCAGACCCAGGTGTTTCTGCTCTAAAAGTATAATCAAGTCATTTAGACTTGCTAATTTGATCTTAGAAAAGCTGGACCTTCTTTCAAAGTAAACGTGAAAGTCTTGCTTAAGAAAGACTTTCTAAGTCCTCACTGTGAAACAGAACCTCCCCAGCCACTGCAGAGTCTGAGTGATAGTAGAAGTTTTAGACAACTTTAAGTTGTTTCTCAAGGTTCTATTTAATCACTCACTTGTATAAAACAGAAAATGGGGAATTATGGGGAATTATAAGGTAGAATTGGGTTGTGAGCTGTAAAACCTGCCTGCAGAGGCAGATGGCAGCACAAAGGAGCACATGGTGGCACACAGAGGCTTGTCTCCTCCGGACCCTGGGGGAGGAGGTGTCACAGGGCAGAGCCCTACGGAGAGGAGCCTGCCGGGAGCTGACAGATGAGTGAACAGCGAGTGGTCATCCCATAGAAGGACATTGAGAAAGTGGCAACACGGGATAGGTCACACCATGTAAGGAAATACTGTGCCTTGGAAAGAAAAGTGTATAAAACCAACTCACTCCTTTGAATAAACGATTCAGATTCCCTGCTGGTCTGGGTCCGTGATTCAATCTCCGACAAACTTATTCCAAAACGGAATAAAATGCTAACATGCTCCCATTAAACAAAAGTATGACAGGGTTTGATTACTGTGGTAGTATTAAAAAAAATTGTTTCAGCTTTAGCGTTGTGTTGGGGTCTCCTCCCCCGCCGTGTAGCCCTGGGAGAGGGGCCCTGAGGGCACAGACACGGGGTTTCCCTGCCCCTGCTCAGCCTCGTTCCCATTGGTTGGTTTGTGTTCCCTGCGCGGGCAGAAGGACCCTTGGTCCCGTGACTGGAACAGTTCCTGGGCAGAGCTCCGGCCATGCGGCTGGAGAAATAAACATCTCTCTGAAACAGCTATCAAGAATCTGTCTGTCCATATATATTTCCTTTCCACGGGACTCCTGGTTTGATATATGTATGTTACAGTATCCCCACTGCAACAGTGTTGTAGTTCTATGGAACTTTGAAAATTAAATTAGCCTATACTCTACATAATGTTCATAATATGTAACTATTTAGCATTGTCTCTATATAGATTACAGTGTTACATAAACTTTGTCACAGTCTGAGCAACTAAAGGTTAACTGAACTGGAGAAATAGAAGTTGTGTATTCCAAACACTTCCTAATGAATTTGTGGAAGCCAACCCATTCCCATAAAGCTTCCTCATCCTGACAAACTGGATATTTTTAACTCATCTAAGTGGGGACATCAGCACTTAAGTTTCAGTTGTGACCTTATGGAAGCAGTTCCTTTGCTACCATCTGTAGGAGGTCAAGAGCTGCTCTGATAGCCTCATCCAGCACTGTTGTGCTCAGTTCAGATATTCAAGAATCAGGATTTAGCATATTAGCAGATTTTGTATGAATTTCCTCCTTCATTTCAGTTTGCAAAACCAAAGTGATGAGTTCTAGGCAGTTTCTGTGGCATTACTGGCTGATCAGACATCTGCTTCAGCACTTCATCACATCAGGGAGCAGAGGCCTGTTCTAATCTGCGTGTTCCTCAGTACAACCAGTATTAGACTTTTTGTAGGTAGCACCAACATTGTCACAGGTGAAACAAAGCTATTGTAACTGTTACATTTTGAAAAATCTCTGGAATAGCAATTTAGTTGTCCATGACAGATTTTCAAATTTTGTTGTACAATTCATGATGAGAATTTCCTGTAATGCGTAGTTCTTCCTTGATTTGCTCAGGGGCACCATGGTGCATCTTTTTGGGAACCAGCACCTGGATCCAGCAATTAGAAAACGATAACCAGAGTTCCATGCAAATTCATATTTGTGGGGCCATAATGCTTTGGCCTCCTGACTTCTAGCAAATTGGATATTTTGCATTCCCAGCAGGCAGTAGTGAGAGATCAATGCATCTGTCCTATCCTTTGGTTAGAACTAAACAGAAAGGACAGAGATGGGGATAAACCATTGAAATAGCTTTTAGCATAGTCTCTGTACCAAATTAAGATAGTAAATCAGGACAATGGTGATTTCATCAACCAGGTGTTGATGAAGAAAAGGGAAGGTAGCCTGAATCTGCAGTCAGGGCTTATGTTTGTGCTGGTAATTGCAAACTTGATGTCATTTTTTAAAGGGGTATATGCTAAAAGTGGCCATGATCTCCCACTGGATGTCACAAGGTATCACTGAAATCTGTGCATCTAAAAAAATTGTCCGATGTGTCTCTCTTCACAGAAGGAAACCGTTTGCCTTTGTATATATCCACCAACGTGAATGGAACCCTTTACATGCGTATTTCATGCGTATGTGGACATTTAATCAGGTCAGCAGGAGCAATGGCTATGCCTTGCCATTAGGAGGGGTAAGTGTCCCCCTACTACCAGCACACCTGATCCACCGTACATACTGACAGCAGTGAGCAGCCGTCCTTCTGGGAAGAAGAAGCCACTTTGACCTAGTTGACAGCCTGTGAAATGCAGTTCCAACAGCAAAGGTGAACGATTTCTCATATTGACAAAATATATCAGTTGCCAGAGCTCCTTGCACAATGTCTTGTCATGTGTCCTGCTCCATGTCTGTCCGGCACCTCTGAGACGTATCGGACCACCAAGGCTCAGACTGGTCTGTACATTTCTGGCAGCTTTATATCTGTCATCACTCAACTACTCTACATATTGACAACGACCAACAAAATGAGGCTAAAGTTGAGGTAGTTATAATGGCAGAAGAGACCTTTACAAAAGGTTCAGCAACTTTAGCTGCTAGTAGATACACAAGGCATTTTGTAGCTTGAGAATTCATCTAGATTTGTCATTGCTTCATTGTAATCAGGAAACACTGGCTGAAGTAAAGTATTGCTCCAGTTCCTTATGTTATAGTGGGTTTTGTTTAAACCCTCTTTTGCTTTTGTTTGACACCATATGAGACATTCAGCTGCTCAAATGTGGATGTCTAGAGTAATTTCAGATGCTGTGGTCAACCATGCCTTACCATCAGCTGTGGTCTTGGATGGCTACAGAGCTCCCACAAGCACTTTATGAGGGTTTCAGGTGTCCACAGTAGCCTCCTGCCTTGGTGCAACTGCCGTTGGTGCTGTAGTTGGTCAATGTCTCCCATGAGGTACCTTAGTTATAACACTGCTGCTGTGTTACAGAGTAATAGCTCTGGATTTTCACCAGTCCCAAGCATTTATTAAGAAGAGAAAATCGATGCGTTATTGCACAGGATGAAAAGACTAAGAAAAATTGTATAGTTCCTTGTGCTTTTAGCTGATATTTCGGGAAGAAATTACTTCAAAGCACTTCACATAGAGTTTGTTCAGCCTTGAGCTCCAAGTATTCATTGTTCACCTTTCTGAGGTCCAGAATGCTTAATCCCACTGCAAACTCCATCTTCCACCTCACTGAAGCCCATTCTACTCTGTCAGTTTGAAAGACAGGTGTCTGCTAAGGAAAGCAGAAGCCTCCCTTGGAATGGCAGATGCAACCCCCTTCCCTCCAAGTTATTATAATTTTGAAATCAAGGGCCTTTTAGGCAAAGATATGGGAAATAGGAATAACAGTTCTTTACTATTATATATCTAGATGTGTATAACAAGTCAAACAAACAGCAATAACTCTGGCAGTAACAGCAAACAATCACAAACCCAGTGCCAGCCTTCTCGGCTGTCAGGCTATTTCCCCTCGGGTGCAGTTCCGCTCGCAGCCGGCAGGGGCGCTGGCGGCTCCCGGTGAGCAGGGCAGGTGCGATGGTTC
>NW_008237953.1:190787-196515 GCF_000691975.1 Corvus brachyrhynchos
TCCAGCAGAAAGAACAGCAGGCGAAGAAAGCAAACTCCCTCTCTCCCGAATGCTGAGACCGACTGCCCTCACACCCAGGTGAAACAAAAAGAGCAGCCAGGTCTTTTGTTTTTCTTAAGTATCTGGCCATTTGTTCCCCTAGCAACATGTATGGGGGAAAATTCTTTTAACAGAAAAAAAAAAACCCAAAAAAACCCAGGAGAGGTCCTAAAACCCCAGCATACTCCTTGGTAGAAAAAGGGCCCATGCAAGTGGCAGCCCTCTGCAGATCCATTGAGGTATACAGGGTCCCAGCCTACAGCACACCCACGCTGCCCGGTGCTATCAGCCCTGATCTTCTGCTAGCCAGAAATTGCAATGAATCAGATCTGGGAGGCTGCCACAAGCCAGGTGCCTGTGTAGCCAGATTTGTGCACATGCCACTTGACTCTCTCCATACTTCCTGTGAAATCAGCTCTGCACCATGGCTGTGACTCTGTGCTTGGCACAGGCTCTTCCAGTTGAGAACACAAAGCCAAACAAAATCCTCTGCCACCCCTGGCTGAGCTTTTTAACTTTGTTACTATGCCAAAAGCTGTCACTTGTAAATTCAGTGTCCTTCTGTAAGTCTACTTAAAATAATAATCTATTACCAATCAAAACGTAAACAAGTTTCAATCAAACCTTCAAAACTCAGCAAGTGAACTTATCAGTAAGCATGTAAATGAAGACCTCCAGAGATGTATTTTCCCCTTCTTTGGGAATTAAAACTCTCTGCACCTGAAGGGAGATCTTTACTTCATGTTCTCCTTCTAGTCCCTTTATACTCATCACTTCAGACAATGTTTACTCTTTTCTCACCATTCCTGTCTTGAACTGTTGTCCTCTGCCATGCCTTCTGTTTGTCATGCCTGATTTAGACCGAAATTCTTAGGGACAGGGAAAATATCTGTATTTGTAAAATGTCCAGTAAATTTATGGTGCTGTATAATTTATGATTGTAAGTGCAGGACATATTTCAGTCTGACATTCCAACTTATATTTTCAAAGCCATAAATAAAGTATTTATGAGCAAGATCTTGAACTTTTTTTTAACACGTTAAACTTGAATGTTTAATTCAAGGACGGATAAATATTGAAATTACATGGCCAGAACATAGTCCTCACTTTCTCCTTCTTCAGGCAATATTGAGGGGCCAATGCCCCCTTCATTGCCAGAAAAGGGATATTATACTCTGCTTATGAGGATCCAGCGTACTGTGTGTTACCAGGAAGAGTGAGCAATGATGGCTTCAGCTAAAAATGGCTTAGGAAAGGACAAACAATGACTCCCTTTCAAAAGCACTTGTGAATTAAGCTGATACACAGAAATGTTATTTTGATATAGCACGGAGTGAGTATGAATGTTCATTTCTTGAGAAAATATTTGAGTGAAGCTGTTGCTCTCTTGTCCCATATGGTTATGCTTTTCAGCATGGTTTGAATTTGAAGCATTTTCCATTTATAAAAAAGAAAATAATTCCTTAACAAAATCTTTTTTCAAAAGATTGTATTCACATGTGAGTCTCTGCTTCTGATATTTTTCTAATCAGTTAATCTCTTGTTCGCAGTTCCCTTGCCCCCTTCCTCTGTTCTATATGCATTTTATACCCACAGCTCTGAAATGTTCCTAACTGGTTTGAGAGTGTGCAAAGGTTAGACTGCCTTGCTTTTGCTCCAGAGAATCTTAAGTTACCTGCTGTAACAGTGTGTGAAGTCTCACAGACCAGGTGTGCTGCCTCTTTGTTACAGACTCAAACCCATCCTCTATGTTAATGTGCTCACTGACAGCATTTCCTGCTGTATTTGCCTCTGTGGGACTGTCCTAAGCTCCATCCTGGGCTGAGGATGGACACTGAGGTCATGTATCACATCATTATGAAAAGCAAAAATCCCTTTAAACATGGGCATATGTTCATGCCACCTGGGCCACCATGTTCTGGGCCACCTGGCAAGGTAGCTGAGCTGGGAGCTTGGCTCATTTCTGCACTGACGCTGGTAGTACAGCTGTAGCCAGGTCATCTTCTTCTGGAGGTGACATTCTGCAGGGCAGGGTAAACAGACACCCTCTCCAGCAGCCATGCAGATGGAGCAAAAATGTGATGACCCTTCTGAGAAAGACAAGTAGACTTTAAACCTCGTTGTCACAGCCATAGACTAGAATGTTTGTTTATTAAATGTCATTTTTGAGCATCACATTATTTTAATGAAAGTCAAGAAAATAAAAGCAGTTTGTCTTTCCATATGTAACCTATTACTGACTGAACCATAAAGACACATGTTCTTTCTATATCTACTACTCAGGTGAATTTTTACAAGGGAGATGAGAACATAATCCATTAAACTATTTCATGTTACTGGGAATATTAAATGGCTATGATACATGGCTGATAAATTAATACATATTCTGAATTGGCCAATTTCTGCTGTGCAAGCACTATATCCATGATGAAATAAGATACTAGATTCTGTTGTCCCCTGAACATCCTGTATGGATTCTCTGTGGTGGTTAAATAAATCCGAATTAGTACATCTGTAACCTGCCACCATCCACTGCTCTTAGCCTTTGCATTCCATGTATGATCTTAAGAAATGGTGGCACTTGGAGCCTCATGATAACATTTCTCCTTTACAGCACTTCAGCATAAAATGGCTGGCTAAGGCAAATTACTGGGGGGTTTTGTTTGGAGTTTTGGTTTGGTTTGTTTTTTCTTTTTCTTCTTTTGTAAGTGTTCCCTGCATTGGTTAACACTGCATTGCATGTGTATTAACACACCACCTTTTCACCTATAGCTTCTACTGCTCACTTGACAGAGCTAGGAGGTGGCATTCAGTACCAAGTTTGAAAGGCACTTTGAGAAGATGTGAAGAGAAACAAATGCTTAATACCAGCAAAAAAGACTCTAAGTGATGTTGTTTAGATTGAGTAGTTAGGGATCCCATAAGACTAGTATTACTGAGGACTAGACAACAGCAGTGTAGGCAACAAATTATGGGTTTAGCCAGTTCCAAAAATCAAATGATAATGGATCAAGCCTTGAAAGTTTCACAAACTGCCATGAATCAACAGTTTGAAAGTATATGATAATGATAGTCACATTCTTTTTCTTTCTTGAAGGTTTGTGGCTGCACCTCAATTTTCAAAGTCTTATTTAAGTAGCCCAGACACAAGTCGTATCACTTGATTCAGCGATTTAGCTTCTCAAGGCTTTAAGAAAGAGGTTACATATATCCCAAGGATCTGGATACATTCACCATCTCTAAAAAGATAAAAAAGGAAGCTTTAAAATACCTGAAAATATATCAGTAATCCAAGTGATTTGATAGAAATTATGTAGTCTTCACGTAATTATCTTTAAAAAAAGGACAAAGTTTCTGTTCTTACCAGTCTTTATATGTGTTCCAGCACCTGCTGGAATCATTAGAACAATGGGAAACTGATTTCCCTCAACCTCAGAACAGCTTTCAATAAAGTCTTCAACAAGGAAGATGAGAAGGCTAAAGCACAGCCAAGTAAGCTGCAGAACATGAGGAAATACAGGGCACTTAGGGTAATTTCTGTGTATGTTTTTCCTATTCCTATTCATCCTGCAACTGATTCACGGGTGGCGTTCAGCTAGAGAAGTGAGCTCTTGTTTCAAATCTGGGACCATTTAGAACTTGCACTTTCACCATCTTTTATTCAGAGGGAGAGTAAATGTTTGAAGGATTTAGTATTAACTTGCCTTGAAACACTAAGTACAAAATAAAGGCATGTAAAATACATCTCCAACTGAAAAATGGTATCATTTAAGGCTGAAAAGGAGGGTAAGCTAGATCTAAAACATAACACTGAAGGGTCAGAAACAATATGTGACTGAAAAATAAAATAATATAGAATCGATATGAATGGGAACCTCCAGTATTCGATTCTGTGTAAAGGTCCTGTGACAGGGTTTTATCCTAGAAATTCCACTCTCACTGGTTAATGGCAGACTTTCATACATACTTTAAGCTCCTAAATGGTTTCTTCAGCTTCCTTGAGACTGTGCAGGTGTTAAAGTTCCTTCATATGCTTGAGGACTTTCCTGAGTTTACGCCGAGGCAGGCTGTTCCCTGCGACCGACAGGTGGGCTAAGACCCCACTGAGTTGTCTCAGCACTGTTCAGTCTGTAGGTGACCAATTTCTGCCTCTTGCCTCTGCACAAAATTTTTTTTGCTTGACTAGCTGGCAGGACAAATAGTGACCAGAGCGTCCAGGTTGTTGCAGATGGAGCTACCCACACATATTCCACTCTCATCTAAGTGGGGGTTTTCTTCCCACCAGCTGTCATGGGAAGGCAGCTCATGAAACCCGTGCTTAGCTCCTGGTCTTGAAAATTCTAGAATTTCTGAAATCCAAATCACAACAAACCTGTGATAAAATCCTGTGGATATTATCAACATTTCCATAAGAACTAGGACTACTTAATCATAGTCTACAGACCACCAGAATTTTCTTTAGCTTTCCAAATACCATGGTCCAATATTTTACCAGTATAGCTTCCTGCTAATCCTAATTTTGATAAGTGTTGGGAACAGTGATTGCATATACCTTCAAATCTGTTTAAAAAGTCTCAGAGTTGCTTCAAAGTCAACAGAAGTAAAAGGTATTCAGTGCCTTGACGTGGCGCACAGAAAGGTGCGTGAGTGAAGACCTGCCCAGTGTTGCCGTCACTTTGCTCTCGTAAGTGCCTGTACAGAGGCACCAGGGTTAGGTGACCACAGACCACAGTTTTGCCCACAAAGGCTTTACTCAGAGTGCTGGCAGAACCAAGAAGCATAGGCAAAGTCATCAAGGATTCCATCAAGAACCCCACTTCCCTCCCTCTCTCTGTGATTCCTTACAGGCCTTCCAGGTATAACAGCAACCATAAAGAATTAGGCTTCTTAAATGAGAGGAAAGATCACAGACTTGGATTCTTTTTTGAGCTTGCCCAACAACAGCCATCATCTGGCTAACCATCACCATGCAACAAGTAACTTAGATCAAAAAGAGAGCTTTATTTACTGTCCTCTCACATAAAGGCAGACTAGGAAAGAGCTATTTATGTACCACTAAAGCTAAAGCAGTACAAAGATAATTTAATCTAACATTAGAAAAAAATCTGTCAGGAAAAAAATCCACTCTCAGGAAAGGTTTATTATAATTTTTCCTAGTTCAAAGTCCAGGAACCCTAATATATTTCAGCAGCTAATAAAATTACTCTTTAGGATTTTTTAAATTTTCTATTCATTGTGCTTATATGTTCCAGGGATTAAAAGGACAAATGCATCAATGCTCTAAAGAAATGCTGTCTAAAATGGAGTCATTCCACCTGAAAACAAATTGACTGCAATATTACAATTACCTAGCTGTGATACAGTGGACACTGAGGTGGTTCACAAATAAGTCATTATACAGGTGGGCCAATTGCAGCACAGTCTTGGGGAGTGGTTTGTGAAGGTCACTGAGCCCAAACCTGCATTCAGAACAGCAGGAAATGTGCCCAGCAATGCACACTTACCAGGCTGGTTTAGGTGTGCAAGTCTGCTTTGCTGCACAAAGAGATGAACACAAAGCAACACCTGAGCATCTGGCTAGGGTTTCTAAGACTGACAGTGACAGGCTAAAGAAAAGCACAAGATTAAATCCAAGTCTCCTTAGGCTGTCATGCCCATCAGCATATTATCTGCACCCCTTTTCCTGGGA
>NW_008237953.1:196538-205968 GCF_000691975.1 Corvus brachyrhynchos
AAAGAGTACACATTGTTTACTTTGCAAGAAAAATGGGATTGAACTTTTGAGATAACACATGATCTTCTGATGTGAAACTCTTGCAAAAATGGTAAATGAACTTTTCAGGCTAGGGACCAAAGAGGAAGAGGCACATACTGAAATAGAGGGAGGCAAAACAGCAACGTACACTTTCTTGACTAAAGACCTGAAAATACAAGTGGTTCTAGAGCATGCCTGTGTACTCCTTGCTGGGCTGCCCAAAGTAGGCAGGTGACAATTTGTGTGATGCTGCTTGGATCAGAGGAAGGCAGGTGGTCCTTTATTTCTTGTTTATTTTTTGTGTGACTTATTTGAGATTTCCAGATGGTGTGGCTCAGGGATCTCAGTAGCTGCTGTCCAAGCAGACCAGGAGTGTGGAAGTGATGGGGAGTCTCCAGTTTCTTTTTAACTGCTGTCTTGGTAATGTGGCCTCCTTTCAATACTTAACCCCTCTTTGCCCCTGGCTTTTACTCCTACATTTGTCCATGTTGAGCCAATATAGTGTACCTAGAGATAGGTACTCACCTCTCAGAAACTCTATTTCACCTTAATACATAGAAATTGCTCCTGCAGCTGTTATTGCCTCCCCCTTCTGCTGTACTGAATAACAAATAAGAAGCACCAGGGAATAGAAAGGGCCTCCTTACTGCTGCATATTTTGGTCACACTGTAGTGAGATAATAGGAGAAATGTCTGACTACTGACCACCCCAGGGGTTATGCAGGAGGGTGGCTGCTATTGTTTCTCTTGGTGTTGCTACAGCTGCTGTTCCCCAGCAGGGCTACATTGCCAGTTTTAACTCCATCTCTTACACAGGTCTCAATTCCTCTGTAAAATACACATACGTGTACATACACACATAATTATGTGGTTCCCACAGTTCGCCTTTCTTCCTGCCCCTCCTCAAATCCTCTGATACTTTACCTGGCTAAAACTTGCTTTGCTGGTTCCAAGCTTAGCAATAGCATTTGTGGAGGGCAGACTTCTGGCTGGTCTGGGGAGTAACTAGCCCTCAGAGAAGCTGCCATGCTCACAGTGGATAAATTGGCCATGCTGCCCTCCTGTGTCCACTCACTCACTTGGGCTCCAGTTCCTCTGCAAAGGGAGATTAAAACTGCTAAGGGCAAGGAGGACAATGAGCAGCACATCTTTCAGTTTCATGTCTAGTTAACTTGTGAAATACAGCTGTGTGCAATGAGCACTAAGGAAACACTGAGATACAAAATTTAGCAGGGGCAGTGCAAGTGTAGCACAACTGAAGAATAAATCAAGAGGAAAACATACCACCAAAGCTTCCTTCACACCCCAACTATTTTTTTGTTGTTGTTGCTTAATTACATTGGGTTTTACAATTTTTTGCAGAGACCTTTAATATGGAGTCTCTACATGGATTATTGTTAGCGTGAGACCAACAGAACTTTGTTACTTATTAGGGTTGGTTGCAGTAATGCTTCTTTTGCTTGCTAATTTTTAAAAACTTTTACAGCTTGCTGTCTATTATGCTTTTATTTTTTTCTATGAATAGCACCACATAAATATACCACAACCAGCCTGGCAGGAGCTTTAATTTGCTAATTGAATGTAAAATCACAAATTGATAGCAATCCCCCTCCCTTTAGCTTGCCTCTGCATGCTCATTGGAATTTTGCTTTGACAGTGAACCAGGGTTTGATGAAAAAGTCTTCACTTCTCATGTTTACATCCTGCAAATGTTATGTCTTGAATCCCTCTTTTTTACCACATGACTTCATGTGCTAGCAATTTGACTTAATGAGCAGCTACAATAAATGTACAGTATGGAAATATTGTTGTAAGTCTGCTAGAACATTCCCATGCTTAAACAAAGTGTTGCGTTGAAAGAGATGTAAAATACATAATTACACTGAAGCCTTGAACAAAATCCTGCTTCTTATTTCATTCTTACCCTTTTTTGGACAATGTGACTAGTCCTTGTTTATGCCTTCTTTTTCGACAATGTTTCTGAGCTTCTAAGCATCAGAGCTTTGCTTTCCCTATCATCATCCATGGATGCCACTAAAATGAATAGGTTTCCTTGTGTACTGTTTGTTTTATTTGAAGGTCTGCCAGATTCCTTATGTACTGATGTCATTTTAAAAAGTCTCAGATATGCCCATTGGTAATTTTATCTGGGAATTCAATTTACTGGAGGCAACAAACAAACAGAGCCTAGAATTAAAGGCAATGAGATTTCCTCTCTGGTTTATTTACAAGTATTAGACAAGTTAAATCTGCCTTCTTCTCTGCTTCAGTGCCATCCTGCTCTGGTTTTGCTTGCCTACAAAGGCACAAGTCATGGATACAAGTGTGCATTCCACACATAAGGATTGGGATTTATTTTTTAATATTTTTTTATTTCCTTTGCAAGCCACATCTTTCAAAGATTAAGGAAGTAAGTTAGTGCTAACTTATAAACGAAACAGATTCAATCTGTCTTGTCCCCAGCCTCCAGGCTTTGGAGAATTTTGTGTGTTTGCTGCATTTCAGGGAGTACCTGAGTGTCATTTGCAGGTCTCTGCTTGAGGTTTGGTGAGCTGCCATGCTCACAGTCTGGATTTTCCACTGACCTGCTACTGCTAGCAAAGATTTCTCACCTGAACATGTGCTCTCTCTGTGACCTGAGTTTTCTCTTCTGCATTCCAACCTTCTTTCTTTCAAGACACAGTGTAAGCCCTAAAAATCCCTGGCTGTAGTGTGTCATAGGAGACTGAACACGGCTGGGCAGTCCTGCCCCATGAGCCGTGAGACAACTGCATTTCAGCCCTCATGCTGTCAACTGCTTTACCAAAATGGGAATACTTCCTGTTGACCCACATGTTTTGGTTTGTCAGGCAGACATTTCCATTATTTCTAATGGAAATTTAACATTTTCTGCTGCAAGCAGACATTTTTTTGGTTGAGACTTCATTTTTCCTTCAAGAAGGCTTTAATTAGAAGTCCTTTGAGCTATCACTGCTCTGCTCCCCCACCTTGTTATTTTTAGATGCTGCTCTTGAGTTTCGTGCTAAACTACCTTTTTTATCTCTGGGCTAGGGAGCTTATATCTGCTTTTATCATTGTTTACATCTTAGCATGCTTCAGGATGCTTCCTTTCAGCATTAATGTTGCAGGGAGGCCTGGGCAGCCTAGAAAAGACAGGATGGGACATTTTGCATCAGTGCTCAAAACCAGTTAGTTAAATCGCCCTTGCTCTTGGCATCCTAGTTCTTCTTTGTAAAATTGAGATAACAGTTTTCTTACAAAATGTCTGTTTTCTGTTATGCCAAGGGATGAGGAAGGACTGAAAATCCCACAGGAAGTTTTGGCAAGCCCCAGACTGATCCTGGTCCAGCCAACAATGAGGAATGCAGCATTGCACTGGGTCCTGGCTCACAAATACCTTTCCTGAGCAGGTATAATCTGCCTTGAGGTCTCCTGCTTGCTTTACATGACTCGACATCACAGACCCTCTCTCCTGAGCAGCTCCTGAGAATATTTTGAAAAACTTCTTCAAAACACTATTTTAAGCAGTTTGCAGCACCTGCACAATAATAGCATTATCACACTGTTTTACAAGGCCATAATTTGGTTCCCTCCCTGGCATAAACCAGGAGAACTTTAGTCTGGTGGTTTCTCCACTTGGTGACTGGCTTATTGCCTTGTAAAACAGCATGATGGGACTATTACTACTGGAGGAAGGGACAGGCATCAGGACAGCTGATTGGTTGACACCTCTTTTTCATTTAGCATAATATTTGTCTTCTTGGAAGTAGCATGTAAACCAAAATGTTTGCAACTGTAACACCTCATAACTTACTTTTCCCCTGCAATGCAAAATCAATTTTAATATAGTTTGCCTAATTTATAATCAACCTACCTATACTATTATTCATTGTTTATACATCACTGTAAACAAGGAGGACACGGCCACCACACACAGGGAGGGAGGACAAGGTGGCCATGCCACCTGACTGTGAGCAGGAGCATTTGCATCAGATGGAGCAGTGGCTGGTGGGAGGGCTGCAAGCTTCTTCCTGCAAGTCTGCACTGGGTGGAAAGGCATGGGACTTTTCATAACACTGGCAGTGTTTTTCTAAGTACCCTCATGGCTCCTTCTGAAAAATTTGTTCACTTACACCTGCAAGACTTCAACATGGTAGGGAAATACTTACTGTCCCTGTTTGACATACGAGCATTTTGGGCAGAGAGGGGCAAAGATATAGACTGGCTAGTGTTTGGCCACCAGCAACAGTACAGATTCCATGGACAAGCCCTCTGCTGTCAATTCTGCTTTGTCCCCATCCCACACAGCATATGTGTTCCTCTCCTAGTGATGCCCCAAGTGCCAGACGGATCCCAGGATGCTGCAAGCAGCTCTGAGCATTAAAAGTGTTGGGCTGTAGTGCCTGGGTACAGAGAGGAGGGCTGTGCTACCACTGCAGCACAAGGACTTTCACAACACCTTTACATCCTTTAAAACTAGATGTATTTTGTGATAAAATGCCTCTTAAAAAAAAAAAAAACAAACAGAAATTGTTTTCTAAAACTCAGAGCCAGGGCTTCTGTGTGTGTAAAATTTCTCATTATTCTCTACTTTTCACTGTTTAACATATTCAGCTTGGACCAATGAACTGTCAACCCAATGCTGATCTATGTGTAGGAAAAAGAATTCTCATCTGGAGAAATGCCACCTAGGCTTAGTTCCTGGCTAATCTGATCCTGATTAGCTTTGTCTCCTCATACCAAACCAGACCTGGTCTCTGTAGAGGACATAGAACAACACTGTTGCCAATGTTGCCAAGAACAAATTTTGCTAAACTACCACTTGACAACTTCTTTTTCTTTTTTTTTTTTTTTTTTTTTTTTTTTTCTCTTCAATGCAAATTCTGAGAGCATCTGCCCAGCACAAAATCAGGGTACTGCTGCTACTGCTCAGATAGTGAGAGTCTTTTTCAACATCTTTCCTGGGAACCTGGATGGTGTGGAAATCCCCTGCAGATGTTAGGGTTGTTTATTAAGTTTCATTTCCTTCTTTCATGCATCCTCTGACACAAGGGACCTTTAGGGGATGGGTCAATATTATTTCAACACAAGAGCATACTCCAGCAGTACCTGACTGGTGTGGGACTCATGCAGCTACAGGGAGCAGTAACAAAACAAAAAGTCTGATACAAACTTTGCTAGAACTAAGTCAAATCAGATAATTAGCTTCCTTTTTTCCCCACCCTTAACCTGGCCTCATACAGTTAATAAATAATACTTCTGAAATGTCATACATCCTGAGGAACAGCATTTGCTCTTCTAACTGCGCAATTGTGCATCTCCTTGCAAACTTGCCTAATTTCTTGCTAGCTGCACTTGCCCCCTGAACTGCTCTCAAATGATTGCTTTCAGGTTCTCTTACTCTGTGTAGCTGCCTAAAAGTTGCCTTGAAGGCACGTTCAGTCACACATGTGAAGGCCTGTCATGAGAGTGGGATCGAGCTCGTCAGTTCTCTTTTTTGCATTTACATCTCTGGTTTGAGTCTCTCAGGAGCATTATGGCACTGATCAGTGACTGCTGTTGAGACAGGCTCTGCCCTGCCAATCCCTCCTGTGCCCTGGCTGATCCTCTCTTGCCTGATTTTGCAGTGGCAGGATGCATCTTGACTGCCCCCCCGTGTCTCCCCTGCCGGCTGCCATTCATTCTGCGGAGGAGCAGAGTGAGCTGTGTGAGGCACCGCAGTTCACATCCCACCGTGTCCCTGTGAGCCCCATTAATGAGCTTATTGCAGGGAACATGAACAGCTGGGCTGTGAATGATGGCAGCTGAGAAGCAGGTTAGATCATCCAGACCCATCTCAGCTGCAGGGGTAGTAACCTGCAGCTTGGAGCAGTAACCAGAGCTAATTCCCATATAAGCTTGAGTCAGATCCCTTTAAGGGACAGCGTGCTAATGCACTTCCAGCAGACCGAGACAAGTGTATCAGAAAAAAACCATGTGCATTCCATCTTGAAAATGCCCTGGTAGCTGTACAGCAGTAATTTAAATCCTTTCCAAATCCCACCAGTAAGTTTCCCTGTTAAATCTGACCTGCTCAACATCTCTGCATTGCTACCCTGCTGAAGACATGCAAAGTGTGCTCCACTCCATGGGCCTCGGGGTGGCAAGGCAGGGCTTTGGGCTGAGCTGGTCTCATCCTGTGGCAGCAGACTGGGAGTCTGGTGTGCCTCCGTGCAGTGAGTGTCCCGCTGTCTCGGGGGTGCTGCCAGGCCCTGGCCACAGCAGTGCCTGTCCCACCAGCCCCAGGGCAGCCTGAGGCTGTGTGTCAGAGGATTCTGGGTTATGTTGTCCATGTCAATATTTTTACAAGAAAATGGAACTTTTTTATTTAAATTGTGGAATACTTCTCTCTAAGGAAAAGCATGGAAAACATGACTTAAGCTCACAGATTAAAATCTAACAAGTTTATTCAAATTTCACATCACTTTTTTTCACTACTTTTTTTTTTTTCAGTTGAAGAAAACATTTTGTACTGAAAGGACAGTCTAGTTCCCGCTTGTTAATGTTCCCAATGCACTGCATGCATCTTGGCTGTATCTCAGAGAGACTCTTCAGAGTGCTGCTGACAGGATTTAAAGCTCGCCAGTGCTGCTGGGCTGAGTTTAAAGCTTGGGCTTTAAAGCCAGCAGCCGTGGGGGCTGTCTGTATTTGCATGCATAGTTAATCAGATATCGATTAACATCTTTAGCACAACAAATCCCTGTGGATCACAATTTAATGGATCCTTTCTGGGTGAGAGGCATAGTGCAGTCCACTTGATCTCGCCGAAAACTGGCTTCTGACAGTGAAGTGGGATTGTTTCTTGTCATATCATCAGCACTTCAGACAAGTTTCCTGCTTTTGTAAACACATTTGAGAGAGGGGCCTTTTATTTATCAGCCATTTTCCTTGCCATTCCCCCTCCCTGATGCAAATGTTAACAGTTTTTTCCTTTTCTTTCCTTTTCTTCAGAGCTTTCAGTTAAATCCACAACTGATCATTTTGTTGGCCCAGTGTTCCTACTCTGAGAGATTGCACACCTGGACATTTTTACAGGAGTTTAGTTTTGGTCTAATTCCCATGGGGTTTTGTACCTCTCTCTTAACAAGAATCAGAATAGCTTACATTCCTGCACCATGCTTTCTCTCCCAAAGGACCCTAAAACCATTTACAAACTATAAAAGCTGCTTTTTCTCCAAACAGAAATCACTTTACCCATCAGTGAAGTGCAGCCACCTGGAGGGGAGGGAGAGTGGAGAGCAGCAGCTGCTTAAAAGCTCCCAATATTGTTACATTTTAAGCTGAAAAGTGATAAGTACTAATATCCAGCTGAATGTATGGCTGGCATTTCAGAAGGTAGGATGTAATTCTTCAAACTGTAATTTGACCTAGAGAACATACCCAGCTCTTGCCCCAAGTACAAAGAGGAATTTAATTTTAGCATGCAGTCAAACAAGCAGCTTATGACTTATTATAAAGAAAACCAGGACCTCTGGCAGGAAATTATCCTAAAGTTATGTAGAAAGGAAGAAAAGAACCAAGTGGATAATCAGCTCCCAAGCACAACTGTGTAGTATTATTTCATGAAGGACTAAGTGCTGAGCAATCTCAGGCTGTTTGTTTTCCAAGACTCAAATAATTACAGCCTGGGGGATAGGCTGCAACAATACTCTAGATGGCACGCAGAAAAATCGTCTGTCTTATCATTGTCAGAATATACTAACAGTGACTGTAATAATGATGATGATGAGGATGATGATGATGATAATAGCAGCAACAACAACCACAATAATAATAAAACCCCAACAACTGACATTGATGATACAAGTTAAACCAAGTTCATGTGAGCATGCTTGAGGCTGGTTTTCTCTGTTTTCAAAGAGACTACTTTTTGATGACCCAGTACTGCTAAGCTCTACTATGGCAGGTTGTGTACTTGGGAGCATGTACATGAAAAGTACAGAAAAATCACCCTAAGTCTGGAGTTGTCACATGCATGTTACCCAGAGATGATGTGCCAAGGGAGAAATCTATACGCATTTTTAAATGCTGTGACAAGAGTAAAGGGTTTAAATGAGCACCCTGCTGAAAAGGAGTTTCAGAGAAGACATTTACAGCTACTGAGCCTGCAATTGTACGGCCATCATAGCAGGAATAATTACTGCTTATTTAAGAATCCTCATCTGGGCATTTCCCAGCGATCCTGAGGGACTGCAAAAGAGACAAATGTCTCTTACACCCATAAAAGTGATAAAAAAGCACCATTCCTCTTTTAATGGAAAAACTCTGATTTTTTACAATTGTAATACACTGCTATAGGACAGTCTGTCACAGGCTGTCACACACCAGGTGAGTCCCAAGGGTTGCTCCTTTTGCTGAGCCTGGTGCTTTTACTTGCTTTAAAAAGAGACATTACTTTTGTAGACCATAGGAAGGAAAGGAGTTAACACCTCTTTCCTTAATAATATTTTCTTTATTTTACTAAAACAAAAAGATGTTAAAGCCCTGTCGTCTCGTGAACAGCATAATAAACAGGAAGCATGAGGGAAGAGCTGAAAGAGGACTGAGACGGCATATGGGCAAAAAGGAGCGACCTGACCTCAAAATGACAGAATGAACCTGTGTTATTCCCTCTGCATTTGTCCCAGAAATATCTGAACTCCACATATGACTCCTGTGTCCTGCCACAAATCAAACCTGCATCTTCCTCTACTGTCTTCTCTACTATCCATTTGAAATGCCAGGGTTAATACACTTTAACCAGAGTGCTCATTGCTGTTCTGGAGTGTTCTTGTCAGAGGTTGAAGAAAATGACACTTTTTTAACAGTCAGAAGAGCTTCGGGCAAAATAAAACAGGATAAATTAATTTTGAATATCTAAACATATCATAAATTGCAGAAGTGAAAATAATTTTTAAAGTAGTAAGTTTGCTGTGTAGCTCATTTTTCTTTTTCTCACGCTGGTGAAATCCACACTGATGTCAGAATTGTTCCGTCATAACAGAATGCCTATATCCAAACACCTAGCAAGCAGGTTTTCTGCAGTTTTACTCTTCTTGACCTAGACTTTGTTGCTTAGTTAATATCTTCTCTATAAATTTATACTTTTGTTCAAAGGTAAATTACATTTTTCTAACTACAATGACTTCTTCAAAAGAAAGCATGCTAGATGGTAAAGTTACAGTTAAGGCAAGCTGACTAAAACAATTGTTTTTCTTTTATTAGCACTAATTGAAAATAAATCCTTTTATTCGGTTTGCTTCCCATATGCTGTTTCCATGTTAGAAGATCATTCACAAGGTAGAAGTCATAATTGGGTTCACTTAATAGAAAGACAGAGCATGTAATTCTTGCAAGGAGATCAACTGATATTTCATCCCTCAGAGATAAG
>NW_008237953.1:206012-230250 GCF_000691975.1 Corvus brachyrhynchos
TAACTGTACCTGAAAAATACATGATGATCAAACCCATAAAGTATGTGTGCAAGAAACCTTAGAAGGTCTTGATGTTTTTATCAACTCTATCTTTTTAAGTATTGAAGTGATATAAATGCAGGAGGAAATGATTATAGAATTTCAATTCCTTTACAGTATTTATTTCAAAGGTCATGGGTCAAGTAAAATACAACAGAAATAACCCTGGTCAAATTTATTTGAAAAGCATAAGTACAACCTGGAAAGCTTCAGAGACCCATTATTTTAAGTATGAACTGTAAGTTTCTTATCCAACAAACATTTATACACCCTCTGATTTTGAGAGTCTTCCATCAAAATCAGCAAGTCTAATAGATTGCATAATTTTAAGCACTGTTCAGCATTTAAAGATATTTTTTATCTCTACTTCAGCTCTATTCAGTAGATCATACTTTTTGTATACACAGAGAAGTTCATTATGCTTTGAGAAACCTGCCTAAGTTTTGTTAATTTCTATAATGGAGAATAAAGAATTTGTACCTTGGACACCTGAGTGAAATGTATGTATAAGGTGTACTCTAATATGAGGACAACCACATTCTTGTAGTGGAGGAATAAAAGTGTCATGATGAATTTACCCATTAGCCTGCAGTTTTTGTGGACTTGGTAGAGGAAACACTTGGGCAGTTAGTGTTCATATTATCAAAGCCGTTTTCTGAATGTATTTGAAAAATTACCTTTTGGCAAACATACAGCCTGGGTTACATTACAGTATTAGCATAGATAATTCTGGCACAGATGAAGTATGGCAATGGTTAGACTTTGTAAATGTGCATCTAATTTTATACCTTGAGGGTAAAAACAGCCAAAGTGAACTGTTTTCCTCGGAAGTGGTGTCTGGCATCTGCCTCTTGTTTTTTGCTGCTAAATACAAAAGGAGGTTTGTGGATATGATAAAAAGCTTTGGCTTTGTTAGAAAGCTTGCTCAAAGAGTAATGATAAAAAGTATTTAACTTACAATTGGGTAAGTAGCATTTGTTGTGTGAGTATATAGTATCTCCTGTAATAACTTTGTCTCTGTGATTGTTCAGTGGGATGTACCAAATGAAAGGGATATTTAACAGGTCTGTTTTTATCACTGTATCTGCCTGATGATCTACCACATCTGCATATCATGTGGAAGACATGGGCACCAAATAGGCAGACTTGGAGTAGGTACAGGACAATATTTTAGGCAAAATTGGAGCTTGGGTTCAGAGGTAGGCTCAAGGTCAGCCTGAAATCACCTTTACTGCTCTTGTAAGATTTCACATTGGCATGGTAGGCAAAAGGCATCAGAGGACTGGTTTTGTCACTAATACTGAAAATTTCACTTGCTAGCTGTTCTTGCACCAAATAGGCAGACTTGGAGTAGGTACAGGACAATATTTTAGGCAAAATTGGAGCTTGGGTTCAGAGGTAGGCTCAAGGTCAGCCTGAAATCACCTTTACTGCTCTTGTAAGATTTCACATTGGCATGGTAGGCAAAAGGCATCAGAGGACTGGTTTTGTCACTAATACTGAAAATTTCACTTGCTAGCTGTTCTTGTTTTTATCACTGTATCTGCCTGATGATCTACCACATCTGCATATCATGTGGAAGACATGGGCACCAAATAGGCAGACTTGGAGTAGGTACAGGACAATATTTTAGGCAAAATTGGAGCTTGGGTTCAGAGGTAGGCTCAAGGTCAGCCTGAAATCACCTTTACTGCTCTTGTAAGATTTCACATTGGCATGGTAGGCAAAAGGCATCAGAGGACTGGTTTTGTCACTAATACTGAAAATTTCACTTGCTAGCTGTTCTTGCACCAAATAGGCAGACTTGGAGTAGGTACAGGACAATATTTTAGGCAAAATTGGAGCTTGGGTTCAGAGGTAGGCTCAAGGTCAGCCTGAAATCACCTTTACTGCTCTTGTAAGATTTCACATTGGCATGGTAGGCAAAAGGCATCACTGTATCTGCCTGATGATCTACCACATCTGCATATCATGTGGAAGACATGGGCACCAAATAGGCAGACTTGGAGTAGGTACAGGACAATATTTTAGGCAAAATTGGAGCTTGGGTTCAGAGGTAGGCTCAAGGTCAGCCTGAAATCACCTTTACTGCTCTTGTAAGATTTCACATTGGCATGGTAGGCAAAAGGCATCAGAGGACTGGTTTTGTCACTAATACTGAAAATTTCACTTGCTAGCTGTTCTTGCACCAAATAGGCAGACTTGGAGTAGGTACAGGACAATATTTTAGGCAAAATTGGAGCTTGGGTTCAGAGGTAGGCTCAAGGTCAGCCTGAAATCACCTTTACTGCTCTTGTAAGATTTCACATTGGCATGGTAGGCAAAAGGCATCAGAGGACTGGTTTTGTCACTAATACTGAAAATTTCACTTGCTAGCTGTTCTGCTTGTGACTGTCTGCTGCTTGTCCCTAAAATTTCAGAAGTAAAGGTATCTTCAGGAAATTCTGCTTGCATTTTTGCTCTATGAAGAAGAAGCACTTTTAGGTTCCACATGCTGGCCAAACCTGTGGAGGAGTTCTTGCTCTGAGAAATCACCCAACTTTCACCTACTCCTCATGACAGAAATGATTTGTTGTACTGAGTATGACCTTGGTTCTGTAGTAATGTGATATGATTGTAAGAAAAGCTATTTATAATAATCTTTGATAAGGCTCCTGCCTCTTCCTATTCAGTAACAAGAATATAATCCCCTATTACTACAGGGTAATCCAGAAAGCCTCTGTTGCTTTTTATGGGACATTTTGATGGCAATGTGTTCTCTTTACTCTTTTCCCTGGCAGAAATGCACTGTGATTTCAAATTGAGTCCATCCCTCAAACCATTAAAAATTAACTGGATGAGCTATATGACATGCAGTGCTATATAGCACCTTCTTTTAAACCTGGAGTAAATAGCCAGCCTTTCCCAAAATGAAAGCTTTTCTCATAGTCACTACAGGGCTTTAAAAATATTTAAATCCTCATCAAAGCTGACTAATGCCACTGACAGCAACAAGTGGGTCCCCTTTTCATTCGGGTAAATGGCATCTCTTAGAAAAGTGTAAGACTTGAAGACTACTTCTGATAGTTTTTCTTTCACGTTAAATTCCAGGTAGTCACACTGATTAGGAAATGCCAGTATTCACGCTGTACCCTTCACAACAGTTCCCACACCTATTTGTAAGTTTTACCCATCAGCTGAACCGTTTCCAGGCACATGAAAAACAAGGAGGAATTTTTCTTTTTTTCTTCTGATCCCTAACACATGAGCTGTCTGATTTAAATTTGATACTGTAGATGCAAATTTTTTTATCTTATGGAACAAAAATGTTATTTTCCAGGGGAAAGTCTTGCAATTTCTTCTTCTTAGGAACCCAAGTGTGTATTTTTCATGCTTTATTGGTGCTTTGCGTATTTTTAAATGGATCTGAGTTTAGAGAATTCTGTGAAGTCTAAACCAGATTTTCCAATCATTCATGGAAAGGTATCATGGCAAATTCTCATATGGACTGTGATCATCATCAACCAAACCCAGACCTCAGAATTGAATACGCAGACCTACAAAGGTTGCTTGGATGCCAACGTGGTTTTCGGGTGGTATTGAGTTGGCTTGGACACTCTTCTTGGATTCTACTTCTCTGCTGTTTGCAGCAGAAAAGAAGGGCCAGGCAGGATCTGTCCTTTACCAGTTTGTGGGTATGGTTTTAATTCCTCAGGGCTGAGAGCTGTAGCTGGCATTAGGTTGCTCTGAGTATAGGAAATCAGAATGTAACTGAAACAGGAAAGGGATTAGAAGGATGGAAAAAAGGGAAGGGACAGAACCACAACTCTAAAACGGTTCCTACTGCGTGCAATTCAACCCATGCCTATTGTGTTTAGCTGCCTTTTCCCATGCACTTGTTTTTGATCTACAGCACACGCGACGGTGGTAACTACTAAAACCTAGGGAACATTTGCAAGCTATCAAAGGAGGTGGAGTCACTCAGGCAACTGGAAAGGGAAACTCTGCTATTTCTCAGGATATTTATAGAAGGGTGCCCCCACTGCCATTTGTGCTTCAGGGAGGTCCTTCCCTTGATTACTGATAGTGTGTACTTTAGCCATGTGTGGTGTAGCAGACTGGGCTCAGCACTGTGAGCCACAGTTCCCCTTTCCCAGAGATTCCTTTGAACTTTGCAGCCCTATGCAATAAACTTATGTGTGGTGTTAGGCTGGCCCACCCAGAAGCAAGATATTTCTTGGAAGCTGTCTTGCACTTCCCTATGGCAAGCTACTGTGAAAATGCTATGGTAAAGTCTCTGTGTCAACACTGCTTCTCCCTCCCCTCCTTGCTCCAGCCTGCCCACTGGAGGCAGACCAGGACTATCCCAGCTGGAGCAGCACTTTTTGCTCAGCACTGTTTCTGATTTGAGACCTTTCATTACTGTCCCACTCCATATGGACTGCTGGAAAAGCAGGATGTTCACTGACAGCATCACATTTGCCCAAAGCTATTGTTTCAGCTTTTGTTTTTAATTACAGCATTCTCAATAGCTGGCCTCTTTTCCTCTTTTTTGATTATGAAACAGGGCTACATTCCATGTGTTTCGTTATTGACGGTGCTGTTCCAATCTCTAATCCATTCTCAAAACAACAGTTGGAAAATACTTTTCAGGTCCCTCTCCCCAGTGACAGCTGGTGCATTTTCAAAGACTTTGGTTTAAGATGAGAGAAGGGAAGGGAGTACCAGAAGGGCTAAGCAAGCCTGACAGCTCTCTTATCCAAACACACAGTCATTCCCATGATTGATGGAGTCCTTGCCAGACTCTGGAAGGCTTTCAAACACACTGTTCTGGGGTGGTGTGAGTTTCAGAGGGTCATTCTGGCAGGTGTGACTAAACGCAAATTAAGTGTTAGCTCCCCAAATAAATACTAACTCCGGGAAGATAACAAGTACCATTTTCACAACTTACTACCTTTGAGCAAAGAAAGTTGTCTCAGAACCTGGAGATATTAATGAAAAATGCTGAGAACCTTACAGTTGACTAGGTACTGGGCATTAAGTTTAATAAGTTAATACTTCTACCAACAAATGTATGTTTCACAACCAAAACTGTGGATGTATGTTTTTTTTCCATGGCTTCAAAAAATAACAACTAAAACTACAAAGCAAAATAAAAGAACAGCAACAAAAAAAACCCAATAACAACCAAACCCCCAAACCAACCAACCAACCAGGAAAAAAACCAAACCAAAAAACCTCCACCAGCCACTCCTTTCTCCTCAAACCTCCCAACCCTCACCATATATTCAAAGTAAAATTTTTGTCTGGTATCCAGAATAGTGTCCTGTTTACTCAAAACATCTTCAAGGACTAGCTTATCATCAGGAAGAGGCTTGTGATAGAGTTTTCTTTTCACTGAAAAGTAAAAAACCCTAGATTCAAATGCCTTTAAAGAATCCCAGTCTGAAAGGGAAGCGGTCTAATATCCTTATTTGTACTGTTCATGTCCTTGTGATATATATGTTGATACCCTTAATATGTATTGTTGATACAAGACAAGTATTTAATGCAGTACAAAGCTAAATGCAAATGAAACTCAATTTGACAATTTCAAATGCACTTTCTAAAAAGGAAGGCCAAATAAATGTGGACATCATTTAAATAGAACTCTAAGTTTTAATGTCCATATACTAGGAAATAATTTTTCTAGTGTTTTCTTCTACCGTGAGTTATGACTAAGAGTGTCTATCAGCCTATAAATGCCTTGCCCTGACAATGTTTCAATGTCAAACAAAAGGACTTTTTCTTCCAGAAAGTGAATCACAGCTTTTTTTTTTTCTTTTCTTTTCTTTTTTTTTAAATAGATAAATAAATACTACTTTGCACATAGAATACCTTCCACCAAATTTCCAGGAGTGGGAAAACTCTCCCTATGCCATTGGGAGACTGGAAGGTGTGAAGTGAGGATGAGAGAATGTGTTAGGTTCCCAGGGATGTAAAAGTCAGAGCAAATGTAAGGAATCAATTCCAGTTCATCCTTCTACTAATATGTTGTTGTAACTATTAAACCTTACTCTCATCACATTAATAACAGTAAGTCAGTGGAGAGTTACCTGCCCAGCACGTGGATCTACTTTTTTTCATGTTTTCCCAGGATTCTCCAGAGAGCCATAGATTCATAGTTTTTCTTTGGATTGGCATATGCAGGTTAAAAGACAAAACCCTCAAAACTGTATAAAATGTGTCTATACAATTGATGAGGCTCTTGGTTTTGCCAGCAGGCAAATGGGTAGAAATCAAAGACTTTATTCCATCACTGTATGAATTTTGTGGCTGCTTCTGGATGAAATAATCCTGGAATTTGACTTTAAACTGGAAAATGCTGGAATTAATTTTGCTTTTACAATTGCACTAACTATGGTCAGTGCTTCATCCCCTGTCACTGAAGGATAAGAGAAGCTTTCTGCCATGGATGCATCTGATTTGTCATGTGCAAAAATATTCCTCTTGGCAGGCCTTCATAATCAAGCCCATTTCTTGCTATCGTCAATGCTGCTGTGTGGTTTTCTCTCTTTGCCAACTGCCTCAGATCCCTGCTCCTTTAAAAGTCCCAACTAACTGGTCTCAGGGGACCAAACTCCTGCACATGTCTAAGACTGCATTGTAGCACTTTGCATCCTACTCAAATTGGGTCACTGTACGTGTGCCTTCCAGTGTGCCCTGGCACATGAATCACCCTTTAAATGAGAAAACTTTTTACCATTACACTACTTGAATGCTCTAAAGGCAACTAGACGTTTCATTTATAACTCGGTTCTGAATACTGGCCTTGAGGATTTCATTCTGGTTTTAATTTCTTGGATACTTTTGTTTTGAATATATTGTCAGTGATTAAAAGCTTATACAGGGTGGGAAGGGGAAAGAGAGCAGAAGAGTCACCACATTACATAGCTTGTGAAAGGCTGGAACAGGATGGCTGCTGTAGAACAATGCACATTTAGAAAGACACAGAGCCTGTGCTGGCAACTTTAGGCAGCTTTAAAGTAATGTGGATATAATATGTCCCCAGCATGAGGCTGCATAACTCTGCCAGAATACTGCAATGAGAAGTACTGCCAAAGGGTAGATGCAGAGAAGTTCCCAGTATCTCACAGAATAGAACAGCTATAGAAAGCTGCCACAGAAGATGCTTTGTTGTTGCAAGTACAGGTGGGGTAGGGCTTCCCCATCTATGTGGACAGTGTTTTTTCTCTGCCGTATGTTTGCAGATAAGGGAGATAAGTTAGCCCTCTGCAGGTAATACTAGGCTATTGGCTTGATGGCTATTGGCTGCAAAAAGACTGGAGGGACTAGCTCATAGGGAGTTATCTACATTATAAGCCTTACCTGGCTGTAGTTAGACACAATCCCACCCAAAACAACTCAGCACTTCAAGGACGTCTTCCAGTATTGCTTCACATACCCCTTAACCTTCCTGAGTTTTTTCATGGAGAGATCCTTTGGTGCCAGCACGGCAAATAGTATTTGTATTGCTTGATTGCTGGAGGTCTTTGAGATGGGCTCCATGGCCTTTCCTTCAGTCTTCATGACCAGATATTCCAGTGGCAGAGATAGAATGAGAAAACTATTTTGTAGAATACACACACACACACACACACACACACATTTATCTACAGATACGTAGACAAAAAGTCAGGGTTTTGTTCTGACTTTGGAAAAAGGGATAGTGGCAGAGTGTTAGCACTACGTGATATCATATGGACCCAATGTGAGTCAAGGGTCACAAAAAGCAAGAAGAGCAGACTCACACTGTGTGTCATACATGCAAAATTAATAAAACTGAAGAGCTGTTACTTTTCAGTTTACATACATGACTACTGATTTCCTGCCTAACTAGTTCCTTATGTGAAACATAATGCTTTCTGACACTGAATATTGATTGGTCATGAGTTACCATTCTAGAGTTCACCATGCTGTATTTTAAGCACTTGTTAATTTACCTTAAAGCTCTAATTATATTATACTCCTAGTTTATTGAAAAAAAACCAAAAAGAAGCACCAACCAAACAAAACCAGGAAAAATCACTCCCTGCCCCCCAAACCAAACAGGAACATGCAAATTCAATTTATTAGTTACAAAAAAAAAAAATCAATTAAGTGATAGTAGCACTATGCATGTTCTTTTCTTAGGTGTTGTGAATTTGACTACCAGATTGGACCGCTCTGAAGGTTGTTTCCAAATATTGGTTTTGATCTGTTGCAGTAAAACAAACTAAACTTACATGTGTTTCTAGGAATGTATTACTACAATGATTACTTAAATCAGGGAAACACAGTACCTAAACTTGTTGTGCACTCCAAAGCTAAGCTGAAGTCTGCAGTAGATAATAGGAGTAAAGCTTCCATTAATTTCCTTCCACACTCCATTTAATTTTCTTCATCAGAGTAGACCCTCAATATACTAGAAGTAGGGTGGTTATTTTTCATAAAATGGGGCATTATTTTAGACATTTTATTCACCAAAGTGCATGAGGAAAGGGCATAAAGCAAATAACAGTTTCTGAGGAGGAAATCTTACAGAGAATTGACCTTAGAAATAATGAAGTTAGGTGGAGAAACATTTGCCAACATTCCCACAGTAGACCAAAATATCTGAGCCTCAAGTAGAGGTGTGAGGAGCAAAGGAGACACAGAGGAAGGAAAACACATAAGAAGGAGAAACAGGCTCTTTGGAAGGTTGTTATTTTTAAATGGTCTCAATACTATGCTTCAAAGAACAATTTGATCTTACCTTGAAATAAAGGAATAAAGCCACACAGGGAGTGAGAAATTAGGGTGAGACTACTTTCTTCTTGCTCCTCTTACTCATGTGCATTTACTTCTGTGAAAATACCTACTTTCTGCTTTATTTAGAAATTAATGTCTACCCTGAGAAGCATGTAACAATGAATTTGTTCTTAAGCCTATGCAGAGACTTTAGTAGATGTTAATAATTTTTATGGCTTTAGTAAAAACTCTTACTGTTTAGATCCCATACAAATAAAAGCGTTTCTATCACCTGTCATAATACCCTATATTGTTGTAGGTTAAGATAAAAGTCCATTAGAGTCATTGGCTGACTCACTTCAAGGATTCAAAGGCTGTTTGTCTCGATTAATTAAAGACCTGTAATTACACCGGTTTGACCTCGAGGACAGCAATTACTCCACAAAAGCTCTCTACAGGAAACCAGACATTAGTCTTGGCTAATTAGCTTGACATTCACAAGCTGCTCGTATCAGAATGCAGATGGTTTGGCAACACCAGCATGCAAACAGCACCTACACATGCTGCAGGAACTGCCCCCAGAAAAGAAACTGTCCGTCAGCGATGACTAAGAGCGAAATTATTTTCTTGGTGGTTTTTATAATTTGCATTTAGAAAAGTCCTTTTTCCCAGAGACAATTTCCCATGGAGAAAAATGGAAGAAGGGGATGGCAGCCTGGGAGATTGACTCAATTTATTACGGGAAAAAGTAGAAGAGTCTGGTTCTGTAAACTTTTCCTGGTCCTCCTGACAGTGATTAGTCCTCTCATGCCTATTGGCACACATTCTTCAATCCTTCTTCTTGTCAATGTCTATAGGGTTTATATTTAGGATGCTGTAGGCTCCCTACATATGGTCCGAATACAGCAGCATATAAAGCAAAAAATTATTATTCAATTTATGCTAAAACTTGCATCATTTGCACACAAACTAAAATGCAGTTTTGGTTTGGATTTACAGTTCCAACTTCCATAGATGTTTAAGTAATGATTCAATTAGTCCTATAGAGATGTTTTAACATATGCTCAGCATGTAGCTCAAAAAAAGCTGTGAGTTCACACTTCTTAAGAAAAGAGAATTTAGAATTATTTATTTCCTTATGTCTTTCCCAAGTGACAGTCAAATTCTAACCTGTATTTCAATTTTTTTCTTCAACATAGTTTTCTACTGTGTGTTTCCAATGTTACAGGTTTGGAGTCATTTATATAATGAAAGAAAAAATTTGGCATTTGTCAGCATGGCAATCTATGGTGAGCCTAGACACTGAAATGCCAAACTTCTTTGTATTTCTCTAGAAACTACAGAACTAGGAGTTTATTTGTTATGAACAAGTGTTTCAGCAAATGATCAACCTGTGAATTTGGGTGGTGGCCCAAAAGTCCACATAAGACCAGATACCTTGGTCCTTCTCTGAAGGCATGACAGTGTGTCACTTGCTCCTCTCCATATTTAGTGTGCCCACCAAAATGTTGGGGTGTCCACCCGTCCCCCTGTGGACTTAAGTTTGTTTGTAGTCCTTTCTTGTAACTAACTTTTTACCCTCTGCAAGATATGAGATGGATAAGGAATGCTGGAATTTATATTAACAAATGTACTTCTTAAGAGTTTATTTGTCATTCACTCCTTTTCCAGTCTCAGTATAAGCAGTGTTTTATTGCTCAACTGAGTAATATCTACATTTGTCAAGTGATATTTGACTTTTCCTGAAAGTAAAAAAAGAAAAAAATATATACAAAGGACATTTTTATTGCAGTGAAAAATATCAGCTAGCCCTGTGAAACAATTGCTAATCAAAGATCTGTCAATATGTAGGGAATCATTTAATTCAGTCAGTTGGAATGAATGTTCCTGCTTTCACCATTTCCAACACCTACTCTTGCCCCAGATTTGCCTCTCTGTGACATTGAGGAACCTTTAGAATGTCATTAAACTGTCCATTGTTTTTACAGACATTCACAGCATATCTCAAATTTGATGTCTTCACAGATAGGTCCAGAATCTCCAGAAGCACATTTACATTGCTCTGTGTCAAGCTATGGAAATGCAGACAAGGATCTGGTCCTTATCTCAGGTCACATCAGTTTTCTGCTGAAATAATTCATCATCACCGAACATGGTTCTGATGGTGTTACACTGTCAGCACTATCAGAGCTAGCTGGTGTAAACCCATCTCAGGTTTGTCTCATGATGGTCAAACTAATTTTCTGGTTATAGCACAGATCAATCTCAAAGAAAGGGTGAATACTGTAAAATGGTTAAATTTTGGCAAAAGCTCAACCTGTTTACAATTCCTCTCAACCTCCACTTTTGGGGGAATAGGAGGGAAAAGGTAGAGTAGACCCTCAAACACCAAGTGGTACATCCCTCCTATCATGAAGCATTTCAGGAAAGTGAAGGTGTTACAGAAGGTATGGAGCCTCAGGACTACAAAGGACAATCTTGTATGGATTCCTGATCTTATAGGTAGGACTGCCACCTCTTATTCTTCCTTCACTTGGCCTTCAAATCACATGGTTCATGATGCTTCCAGAACCATGAATGACACCTTTGCAAACATGCAGATGTCAATCTAGTGCATGGCACTGAAAATACACAGTGCAGAAGTTACAAATTACAGTGTGTGCCAACACTGAAAATTAACATACTCATGAAGGTGCCTTTTCCAGTTTCTGTGTTTTGTTCCACACCATGAAATTTCCCAGGGCTGAGCATGTCTCAAGCTGCCTCCAAGGCCAAAGGGACTGTAATACAATATAGTGAGAAAAAGATATATAGCTACTTTCCCACTACATGCAGCCATGTCTGTTTTCTAGATGCTCCAGCCCATGAAAAAGAGGAGGAAAAAGAAGATGCTGTCTTGCAAACCCTTAAGTCCTTACTCTCAACAATCTTTGCCAAAATGGCTATCATATACAGTGGTAGGTCATGGGGGGGGGCTTGTTGATGGGAGAGAAAAGTTGGATATAGCTATTCTTCCCTCATGAAACATACTAAATCCCAACAAAGAGCCACTGAAACCAAACCAGTGACCCTGAGTGTGCCTCCCAAGTCAGCCTTTGGAAAGGTAGCTTGTTATGCATAGGGGATGAAAAACTATATCCTGGAAAAACACAGAAAGTAAATATTTAAAGAAAAAGAAACACAATGAAACAAATGCCTTGTGTTTATATTTCTGTGGACCAGTGCCAAGTATCTCTCAGCCTGTTACCCAGCTAATGTTTACTGTACCAAATGATTTTTAAATCAGTGGATTACTCTTCTCCATGGTTGTGAAAAACATCTATGTATTTGTTCTGGACTTCCTCTTCCTGCCTTTGTTGTTAATTTACAAGTTTCTCACATCCCTCTGACAATTTCTGTCTGTCTGTTTACATGTTTTAGATTTCTGATGGAATGTGTACATTGCTCTTACCACCACACTCAGGATCTGTTGCCCATTATCCCCAGGAACATAAAATGTGTCTAAGCCATTTTTAGTGGGCATTTGAGAACACAGGCCAGGAGTACCTCCGGTGTCTTTTAAACCCCAAGATCCTTGATGCCTGCTCAGAGCACCATCTCCCTCCAAGGAGAAAAGACTGTCAGGTCTCAGCCTCTGTTCAAATCTCTGGAAGGGTTTTAATCCAAATTATTTGAATGATGAAGAATGAAAACCACAGACTCCTAACTTAGCCTCTCTCACAGCTATACTATACTTTGCTTTCTGACATTTGATGGTGAATCATGAGGTCAGAAGCCAGCTAGGGAGCTGTATTTTTGCACATTGTAGCCAGAGATGCACACTTCTCCTCAGTCTGAGAAGCTCAGCCCTCAAAGACATAACCAGCAATGCCACCCACTTTCCCTCCTTTCAGGTCTCTGATCGAAGCTTAGGCAGCTTGGTATGAAGCAAAAAGCATTCTTCTGTGTGGTTTCAACTTTCCTGGGAAAGTTATGAGAAAATAGTAACTACAGACAGAAATAAAGACTGAGAGGAACAGCAGGCTCATCAAACATCACAAATTCTTGGTTCCAGGAACCTGCATGGAAGGAAGTTGGTCAAGAGCAGTCACTTCCATCCCTAGGTGAACAGCCTTGCCCATACATTTCTTACGCAGTTGCAGGTGTGTAGCACTTAGATGGATGTTTGATCACTTTCACTCACAGAAGTGGCTGGACACCTCATGATGAAACAGAGCCCCAGCTACAGGAACATTCCTTAACCCTGGGAAAAACAATGAGGCCGTTGCTTTAAACCACGGCAGCAATCTCTTTCAGTGTTAGACCATGGGCAAGAGCTCATTTCAGATGTGAGGACAAGCAGTGAGCTGTGTCTAAGTATTCTGAAAGTGTATTCATTTACTTGAAAAGAAAAGCTCTGGCTCAACTTATGCAACGTGATAAACGTTTGGTTGTCACATTACCTAGGCTGGAAAAGTCTGCATCCTTTGCTGGGAACCAAGGCAATGGGAAAAAGGTCAAAAATTTAATGTTTCAAGTACAAAATCAAAGTCAAAACCTTCTAGCACATCATGGTTGGGATGAATATTAACTGGTGGTGCTCAACTACTTGTTAGTGCTTAGTACCAAGCTTCCATTAACTTCAATGACATGACTGTTTCCTGTGGGAATTACACTCTTGAAATTTTTTTTTTTTTTGAGGGGTTGGCCTGTCTTTCTTGTAGGTTTTGGTTTGGCATTTTTTGCTACTGCCTATCAGAAATGACTGGAACTATTTCTGCAACTTTAACAAAAATCAAAAGTTGAAAATGATTGACAAGACTCAGTGATATGTCAGGGCCTGGTTCCCATTGCTTTCCAGAGCAAACTGCAGTCCACATGCCCCTGTTAATTTGTTCTGTGCAGCCTGTACTGTTGCTTTTTATCAGATAGATGAGAACCATAGAGGAAACCATCTTGTTCAGACCACATCAAGCTCAAACACCAGTACCATCTGATTTAGGCTTTCCTTTCTTCTGTTTCTCTTTGATCCCGTTTTGCATGCCTTCTGTCATTAGATATTATAGAAGCACAGATCCTTTTTTGGAGGAAAGTCTGAACATAAGGCCAACTCTTACTCTGCACTCCAGAGTGGTGAAAAAAATCTTGGTGATCACTGGATGCAGAAGTTTTAGAGCAGACTCATCACCATTTAGCAGGACAAGGTTTCCATTCAGTGTGACATCATTCTTCTAAATAATCTGCTTTTTGTGTCCATCACAGATGGGATGCAAGTGGGTACAAATTATTGCAAGAGAAATCTGCACCTGATTTTAAGAAAGCATTTGCAATGGCATAGTTGGTGATGCACTGGTGCGGATTGTTTGTGGGGTGGTGGTTGAAATTCCCGGCTCTGAAGGGTTTTAAGAATGAGTTTGTCTAAGACCAGTGAGGAATAATATAATTTTGTGAGTTATGTGGGTCTTATCAGCCATCTCTGCCTATTAGTGAGTTTTTCAGACATAAGCCAAGTAGTCTGTGCAATTGTGCAAGGCAGGACCCAGGACCTCTGAGGGAAGATGAGTAACCTCTAATCACCAGACAACAAATCCTGCCAGCCTCATGCCAACTTCCAGCATCTTCAGAGTGAAGCTCCCAGTGCAGCTGGAGCAGACACAGAAGCCAGACTGCTGCAGTTTGTGGAGAGGGCCCAGGGATCTGCCTCCTGCACTGCCTACGTGTGTCCACAGCACCACTGCTGGAGTTCTCACTGGGTCCAGCCCCAGCAATGTTCCCTGTCTTACCAGTAATGCACTTATTTTGTGCATTTAAGTAACAAAAATGTACCTTCGGTCTAGACAGGGCCCACAGCTTCCTAACACCCTCCTCTCATGTTGGGTCTAGAATCATTCCTAAGAGGGAGAGTGTGTGGACACTGCGGATTCCTATCTCAGTCCAAGCACATGTACACAAACATGTTCAAAGGAAGTTTGCAGCTGGACTATTAGACTATCCCTGACTCCAAGCCTGTGGCATTGGATCCCCAGGCAAGAAAGTTGCTGAGAGGTTGCAAGTGGAGTGTGTTTCCGTGGTAGTGGGAAGTGACTTTGCATTTTGTGCTTCTGCATAGAAATACAGGTTATGTCCTGAGAACACAAGTGTTGCCATTTTATTTATAAAACAGCCACAGGAATGTAAAAGTTGTTCAAAAACTAGATAGGCCATGTATGGTCAAAGTGCTGTCCAGAGAAATGGCAGGTGTTTGTTCTCATGGGACCTCTTCATGTCACAGCTCGTCTGAATATTAAAAGGGATCATTTGTATGTGAAGGGGTAAAGAAGGGTCAGGGCCACATTGTTCTTTGCTCTCTTTGTTTCTTAGAACAAAGCAAGGAGTCAAATTTGAATTCACAGAGTGGAGGGACAGTCAAACTTCGTGCTTGGGAACCTGTTTGCATTTGTAACTAGCATAGTGTTAATTAAATTGAAATGGATTCGCAGGCATAGTTTCTGTGCTGGTTTGGTTTTGTTTGAAAACAAAAAAAAAGGGAAAGAGGAGAGACAGTCCTTTTACGTGTGCATGTGACAATTTAAGCACAGTTACTTAACACTCCAGTCTTCTCTTCGTGCATGGTGCAAATCACAGAAAGACAATTTGGAGATTATTATTATAGTTCTCATAGTACCCGTACTTTGGCCTTGATTTTTCACAAGAAATCGTAGAAGGAGGAAAATGAGGTAGTTACACTGTCAGTCCATCTTGGGGTTTAGCTAATTTAAAATGTATTCCTGTGAACAATAGCTCCAAATTGCAACTGGGATTAAATTACATGTTATCTCATTAGTATTCAGCATCATCACTGCAGCTTTCAATTGCAGCTTCTAGTATAAACTGCCTGTGTGAACACAGCATTTGTCTCTGTGTTTCTGAATCAATCTATATGAAGTTAGTTCAGTGATACACTTTCTGCCTGGTTCTTTGCTACCAGTCTGTTGCTTGCAAGGCTAAGAGATACAAACAGCACATTTGACTTCAATCTGTGAGAGGCACAATAAGCACATTTCCATTTTAAAGTCATTTTCCAAAACAAGGCTGAACCTCATTAAAAACCCCAAACATACAGTTACTGAAAAAGAAATTTAAAAAAATAAGTGTGTTGCTGCAGTAAGGAGAGAGATGCCATTTGGATAGTCTGTGAGACAGCTAGCACTGCTGTATTTCTTATAATGCCATTCACGTCTGATTTGGCTGGGAGGGGGGCTGTGTAGCATCCTAGGACTTAGACTGCTCTGGAGTGCTCACAGCAAAAGGCAAGGCTCACACAGCAGGTCAGGAAGGCAAGGCCTGGACCCATTGTCCTGCCTGTCACTAAAGCTGTGGACCAGCTAGGTCACTCTATAGCTCTGACTGCACCCTAAAACCAGGAGGAGCTGACAGGTGATGCAGGACCTGGCCTCTGGGAAGGGACAAGGGCTTCTGCCCCTTGCTGAGTCTCCAAATCAGGCGGAGAAGGGATGTCTCCATGCTTAATCAGGATAAACAGTCCCCTGTGCCATGAACACAACAAGGGCCAAGAGAACGGACCGGGAGCATTTGCCATTTCCACAGTAAGGACCTGGCCTCTGGGAGCAGCAGTGTCTTCCTGAGCTGAAGGGGCTGAGGAATGGGTGAGAATGACCAGCTGTACCCTGCTATTCCCAGGCTCACTGTCTGCTGAAGCTTAGTACAAAATACAGAGCAAAAACTGTCTGGAAAATATGTTGAATCCAGGTATTTGTAATCACAGCTGTGGAAGCCTGACTACTGCAGTCATTGTGATTCTGAAGACTTTAAAATGCTTTGGGACATATTATTTGATATGCTTTCTTTATTTACACTCCTTTAATTATGCCAGTAGTGGCCTAATCCATCACCTGGTGATGTTTTCCTGCATGAGAAAATCTGAGCGCTAAGATTTTCTTTGTGCCTTTTATTAGAGTTTCGAAGTTCTGTGTTAAAGAACTTTTTTTTCCTAGTGGATCTCTTTTGGTTGTTTTTTGTTTGTTTGTTTGTTTTCATTTGATTGGTTGATTTGGTTTTTTTGTTTGGTTGGTTTGTTTTGTTTCCTTATTTTTGTCCAAATTAATGCAACTGAAAAATTAAACTTTTCTTGATTTGGAGCGAAGGAAATGGGAAAAACGAGATCTTATGTAGCCTGTTTATTTCTCTGTGAAAGCAATACAATATTTCTTCCAATGATTTCAATGATTGCCTAAAATTTCATGAAATCTTTGTCAAATACAAGATGTTCTTTCATCTCCAAATAGAACATACAGCTATGATTTTGCAAAGTGTGAGGCAGGTCCCCAGGAACTGCTAAATATGATGGTATCAAGCACTCATGACTCTGTTGTCAGTTTCTGTTTTTAGTCACAGTGTGCCCTAAATTTGGCGTTGGACCAATTTTCTTTTATATTGCCTATTTGTAGAAGTGAAAACCACCTCCTTGGTGACAAGACTGCCTGCTGAGGGCTGTGTGAAAATAAAGAATTTGAATGGAAGACTTGACATGAGTCCTACTTCTAAGGGCTTGGGTTTAGGGGTAGAGGTTTTTTTCTTTTTGTATGAGTTTCAGATGCAAACTGATGGAGTTCATGTAGTGGCAAGCACTGCTGAATCAGGAGAAACTCAGATATAAAAATCTCCCTGTAAGTTTTGGATTTTTGTCCTTATGGGAATAGGAGACACAAGTAGTATGATGAAACACAGTGTGATTTGCTGTGGCCTGCATTTCAGATAGCTTTCCAGTAACCTGTCCGTGCTCACTGGTGCCTCTCTTGAGAGATCTCAGGGGCTGAGACCTCCCAGCCTCTGGGCTTAGTTCTGTTGCCCTACTTGTCTAATGGAGAGGTGCTAGTAACAGTGAAAAGTGTCTTTTTAAATTATTTATGAACAAGCGTATTGAGAGACTAGGGAAATCAGTGAAAGATCACCACATCACAGCCTCTTTGTGACTAACTCACTATTTATGATGTTCATTGAATGAAGCATTTCTGGAAGCCAGTTTCACTAGTTTCACTACAAAAATGTTCATTATAGCCATTCTGCATTTGCAGGGTGCATCTAGTGGTGGGGTTCTTCTATGACTTAACTCTTAATGTGGTTGATGTCATCAGTCAGTCTGAAAACAGGTGAAGGTGTTTGTGGAGGAAAGCAGAACCAAGAGAGCAAACCCTAATGTTCTGTCACCGTTCTGTACTTTTCAGTTAATTAACTTCTTTTTGCAAGCAGTTTCTCCAGGAGCAATGTTTCAGTGACAAACTCTATTCCCAGGTAGCAGATAGGCACAATGACTAATGTGTGAAGAAATAACTCTTATTAAATTACTTGCACTTGGTACATCAGCATCAGAGAGGCAGTGCAGAAGAGGAAGACAGAAGAAAATCATGCAGAAGCTGATTTCAAAGAGAAGTTACCAGGATTATTCTGATTTGACGTGGGATTTTTTCTCATTGGCTGCCAATGGAATTAAGGCTGGAAGGCCAGATTATTTAATGAAGTTTCTCCATTTGGGTGATGTGAATATCCAACAAGAGAAGAATATGAAAAACGTCATGCTGCCCCAGCCAATGTGGAAAGTTCCTATTAACCCTAAAGACAATCTGTATTGTAGCAGACATCTACAAAGTTTTCACTGTTGTAGCTTAGCACCAAGATCAAAAAAAGGGGCAGTGGAGATGCAGTAAAACACAAATTAAGCCTGTTTGCAATAGTGCTAGTGCATCTTTGACAAAGCAGAGGCAGATTCATGATCTTGCATCTCCCTTCTACATCACATACATTCCCTAGCCCAGGAAAGAGGCAAGCTGACAATGGGGCTTCAAAAATTATTACTTTAGTTTTGCAGAAGCTGACCACTAACTTGGAAGTTGAAAGGTACATTTGGAAGAAACAAGGAAAACCAAAGTACCCTGTGATAGCCGTTTTGCAGAACTTCTTTCTGAAAGAGACAGGAAAGATGGTTTCGAAATCATCTTCGCCATGGATTTCCAGCGGAAGGTTGAGTGCTGACAGAATGTTGGGGCCTCTAATGACACCATTTGGTCACTGATTATTTGTAGGTTGGGACTTAGTGGGTGGCATGGAGCTCTCTGTGAAATTTTTCATCTTCTTGTTGCTTTTGACTGTTTTCTTCTTTTTTTCTTTTCTTCTTTCTTTTTTTTTCTCCTGTCCCCTGGAGTGGCCAGGAAAGCATGGTGGTGGGGGGACACAGCATTCACAGCTAGCCTGAGACCAAGCCAGTTTATTTACTTAAACAACAAACATCCAGCATGCCAGGAGAGCAGTGACAGAGGGCAGTTCCTGAATGGGATGAGACAGTATGTCTTCTAAAGCGCCCACCCACGTTGCCTGAAAGGGTTTAGTGGTGCTGACTCCTTGTGAGGAAATAACAGCTTGTGTGTTCAGAAATGTCACAGGCAACCCAGCAATGTGTGTGATGTGAGGATCTCACAAGCTGTCTGCAAATGACCAGAGGCAAAACTCTGCTTATTTTCCCTTTATTTCCTTCACAGCTCTGTGTACCCCTCCCCCTGCCCTCCTTTTGGGGCTGTCATTCTTCTCATCATCCTGAATGCAGCTGGCATTAAGCAGCAGAGCACATTCTCCATCAGATGGACAGAGAAGGGGGTTATATAAACAAACAGAACAACAAGAACATTTCTAGGAGCAACATCAAACTCGACCTTTTGTTTTATGGCAAAAAGTAACAAAGATGTTCTTGGGAAAACAGCTTAGCTGAGAGAGAAAAAACACGAACCCTTGAACTGTTGTGCCTATGAGGAGCTGACCAAGCAGTGATTTGCTTTCTTACCAGGGCTCTGAACTCTGCTGGACTATAAAAATGTACATTGTCATTGTCATTCTGCAAAGCTTGGTAACCTCAGAACTCAGCTGAAATAAAGCAAAACAAACCTTTTGCTATCTGTTGTTTTTCTAGCAATCCTGGAGTTGGATTTTTGCTGACAACTCCTCAGCATGGCAGTGTATGACACCAGTGCTCTGTGATCTCCATTGCTCGCCTGCTGCTTTTCCAGATTGAAGCAAAGGTGTTGACTTTGACCTACAAAGCCCTTGATGGCTTTGGACTTTCCTATTAGATTTTCTCTCTCTGAAAGCAGTGACCCACAGAGGGGTCCCAGATGTTATGAGACAGGTTTCTCATTAAGGATACCTTGTGGATGGCATAAACTTCCATACCCACTCCAAAATATTCTCACGAATCCTGATCATGTGAAAAGTTTGCGTAAGAGCAAGTAATTTCCTCTAGCTCTTGTCAAAACTCTAATGCACCCTTGAAAGAGGACCAGGGAATCCCAAGATTTCATCCTCAGTCTTCTAAATGCTAGCTCAGAAGCTCTGTTAGAGGGTTTTTTGAACTACCTGAGTACTGGTAATGCAGCACCAACTTTCCTTCGGTTTCAATGGCATTTGAGAGGTTCATTACCTCAGTTAAAGGGAGTAAAATTAATTTCATCTTAGTTCAGGTGCTTAAAACTTTATTTCAATATTTATTATCTAATTAATGAGGGCTTATCACTTAATACTGCTGCATCTAAGCTTCAGTTAATATGAACTATTAGACTGGACTTCATCAGCAGTCAATGGGGAGGATTTTTTTGTGAGCTATCTAGACACTGCCGTGGGATTAGAGGACCCATGCTATAGAACTTCCTCCTTCTCTGCACTGATTAGAGAAAGTGTCAGTGAATACTCAAATGCATCTGAAACTCAGTTACATAAATACATTTAAATACATAAATCTCAGATGGTGGTAGCATCAAAACTGGAGATTTTTCATTCCCTTTTAACTAAAACACCTTTCTGTGATGCATATTCTTTCCCAAACTGTTTATGACTTCTTACTAGCACTGAGTTCTTTTTGTCTACAACTCTTAGGCTGGGATCAACAACAGTGTTTAGCTCTCTCTACCCACATGGCATCTAGATAGCTTTCTGGATTTGGACTTTACTATCCTAAGTTACAGTTTATCTATCCACTCTTGCCTGGCTAGCCTTGGCATTATACAAAATCACATGCAGACACCCCCTTCTAGAAAACTAAAGCTCATTCTCAAAATATACATTCTTGGACAGTGTTGAAATCTCCTAGAACACAGAAGCACTCCGTGTTTTTAGGGGACCAGTGAAATCATGTTCTGAAGTAGTGTAACAGTACAGCTTACCTTACCACTGAGAAGGGCACTTCTCTCCCTGCTTTTCCCACAAAACACTGTAGCAAGCTTGTAAATAATTGGCACATCTGCAACAAGCTTCACAGATAATTCCTGCAATACTCACAGTTTAGCAGGAGAAGAATGACGTGTTTGGAACAAGGAAGGCCAGATTTCTGTGCCTATGCACACCTGCAGTTCAGGACCTATGTCCTTACATGTGAGAACAACTCTAAATGAATTAAATTAAATTATTTGAATAAATAGGAAAGCTAATCTCCAGAAATAGAGACAGACAGAGCTGATTTTCTGCACTCTGACAAGGCCATCAAATCACAGAAGCATATGATAATTTGTGAAATGTACCTATCACATCCACAGAAGTCCCTGGCTGAACAAAACTGGTTTAAAAAGTACTCTGCTTCTTGCATCTAGCTCTCCCAGAAGAGAACATGAAATAAAGAGTGTCCTTCCTTTCCATGTGGAGCATAAAAGGTAGCTTGTCTCTTCTCATAAAACTGAGGTTTATCAGCAGATATAATCTCACTTGGCCACGTCACTGAACACCATTTAGTGGATTGTTACCTGTGCTAGAGCTCACAGCTCATGCCTGGTTTTACCATCAGTCAACCTGCCTGTTCTGTAGTCTCCATGCTGATCATATGCATAAATAAACAGTCTGCCTAAGAGATGTAACCCTGCATTCCTCCCTACACACAGCCCAATGAATTGAGAGCTGCAATCTCACCTAACAGACCATTTTGAGTCTGTGCTTCCTCTGCCGCTGTTTGCTGTGTGTGGATACTTTGTCTCACACAGCACCACTGAAGCACCAAGCTATTGCTAAATGTAGCCTTAAAAAAAAAGAGCAAGGGGCATTTATAAACATTGCTACTTTGTTTTGGGTCTCTGAAAACATTTGCCCTGCACATTACACCATGCAGACCGTCATATGCTTGAACTTGGACTACAGCAAATATGCGCCTCAGTGTTTCATTAATAAACTGTAGCACAGCCAATGCCTGGTGTAATTTTAATTGGAGAATCACACTGTCCCTGAAAAACGGGTAAGGAGAGGCTAGTCCAGATTTTTAAAAAGACTTTTCTACTGTACTGTACTGCACCAAGGGAGAAGAAACAGTCTCGTAATGACCAAATCGGAACAATTACCTTTAGGTATACATTTTAATTAGCAAATTTTGACTCATTTCAAAGTGATCAGTAGGAATAATTTCTGTTCACAAGCCTCAAGTGAATAGTAAACCTCTAAGCTTGTATCATCAGTGACGCACATTTTTGTTGTGCCAAGAGTGTCAAGCCTTCATCAACACCTGTCGTCCAGGAAGAAAGAGATAGGAAACATATGTGAGTTAGTGGGCATGGTGGTATTGGGTCAAAGGTTGGACTTGATGATATTGGAGGTTTTTTCCAACCATGGAAAAGATTCTATAGTTCTGACACTCAGAATTTGTTTACTGTTTAATAAACTGTTGCCTTCTGCCCACACCAGCCAGGAGGGACAGAGCTTTATGGAAAATGTTTTGTGAACAAGCATTTGTCTCCAAAGTTTCTCTGAATATTTTTTGGTACAGCTCCACCAGTGGACCTCTGTAGACTGTGTTTCAGCTCATTTTGTGCCCAAATTACCTAAACCACATGACTTGTTCTGGAGCTAGCATGGAAAATCTTGACTTCAAAACAGTAGAGTAGATACAGGCATGAATGATGAACAGCTCTCCCACATAATAAGGATACTCGTAATACCTTAATCCTAAAATATATAGAAGAAAATGAGGCAACATCTTATTAATATATACAAACTGCCGCTCAAGCATGTGAAGATATGAATGTAATTATGACCTGCCAGCTCTCGTTCTGAATATTTTAGTGTGGTGGGAAGTCTGCTGAAATCTTTGTGGAATGCAGATACATTCCAATCATCCAAGTAGCTCCAGGACAGTCCAAGACTCGTGATTTCAAATAAATTAATGTACTTCCTGAGTTTTAGAACTGAAAGATGCGTGTAACATCTGTACAATCGGAAATTTGGTTATGAAAAACCTGACTCATCTGAGATTAGCAGAATCCTGTATTTGAACTATCTCATGGATTTACAGTATTATCAAATTCAGACTCTTGAAGTCAGAGACACAATCCACTCATGCCAACTATCTGACAGGAGAGAAGAAGGCTGTTTTCTGCTGAGAGATGTGCCATGTATATTCATTTTGCATTCTGGATTGAAAGTTTCAGGCAGACACTGGCTATCATTGGCTTCACTACAATTCTCAGAGCAATTATTACATGCACAAAACTTCTCCAAATGGGGGACCACAGTATTGTAAATGATGCAGGATTTTTTTTCCAGGGAATTACTACATCAAAGGAATAAGTAAATTGTAATAATATTCTCCCATAGCCTTAAAATACATTACACCTAAATAAATCAAGAAATAAGTGCAGTTAGAGAAAGAGGAACTGCATTTTATTAGTTTAGAGTTGGTTGTGATAATGTTTTGCTTTGTAAAAGTGAGCTGGAATTCATGTTGAACATGTTGGGTTGTTTTAGCCCCACAGAGAAAAACAAAAGTTTTACTAGACAACTAGACATCCTAAACAAAAAATTGAGAAGTCTGGTTTCACATTTTGAAGTGACATGGTGTTTAGAAATGGATCCATGTATATTTTACAAGAGAGAAAAAATCTCTGAATGAAACTGCATTGTAGGGTTAAACAAAATGCCTTGTACATTCTCTCCAACAATGGTTTTACAACTTCCTGGTTTGTCTGTGATTGAAAATCCAACTGATCCTCCATGTAAATTTTGAGGAGATGCAGTTTGTTAATGAAATCTGAAATTTGTTCTCAGAGACACATCTTTCCAGAGCACTGCAGCAGCGATGAATGCATGGCACAGCAGCATGACAATGAACTTCCAACTGCACTCTTAGCAAGAGATAAGAAGCTGTGGCACCCAATCCACTGTAGATTCCCTTTCAGTTGGATAAAGCAAGGCAACTGATGAGCCTAGGCCACACGAGTTGTAAATATGTTTCATCTCCACCGTATTTCTTACTTATTGACTCTTAGATGAGGAGAACAGAATTGAAACTAAAAAAATTTGTATTTTTTTTATTTTCTGCTGAAACAAACACAAGAAATTGAATAGGCCGTGTGTTAATTTGTCATAGTGTTCATTAGATAAATAAATAAATAAATAGCACTGATGTTGCAGTGAGCGCTGCTGGCCACGGCCCAGGCTAGCTCCAGCGGTGTGCGGCAGGAGTGGGGAGCACCCAGAG
>NW_008237953.1:230434-234076 GCF_000691975.1 Corvus brachyrhynchos
GATTAGGAGGGAGGGACGCTGGAGGGAAGGACTCGGATCTGGTCCAATGGTCTTGGTGGGTGGAGGGAGAGGGGTCACATGCCCCAATGGAGCATCCAGGTTTAGGGGATTTCCAAGAGGGGAGGTATCCGAGGGGGCAGGGTCTCGGGGGATTGACGGGGACCATCTAAGGGTAATTAGGGAGGGCTTTGGTGACAGGCACAGAACAGTCCAGAACTCTGGGAGGGGTTTGGGTGATTGATAGGGAAGGTGCCAGAACAAGGGGCGGGGATAACCATATATGGGAGCACCGGGGGAGCGGCTTGGATATGGGGCAGACCAACTGGGAATAGAAGTGGGGAAGGTAGGGACAAACCATTAGGATACAAAGAAATACAAAAATACAGTAGAAACATCGCATCACCACACACTGACATTAATCACCACATGGGACTGCAAACCACTTGTCTGCTTCTGAAAGCTCAGATATTCCTCTTTTATATTGCTACTTTACTGTGAAACCATTTATGGGTTTAATAAGTGGGACTCCTGTCTACATCTCAATTAAAAAAAAAAAAAACAAACTATAATAGGCAATACCTCCCCCACAAACTGCTTTAAGAAATTATCTCTTATGTGTCCTGTCTAATAGACACAATAACGGAAGCCTGTGAAAAACATGACGAAGTTGCACACAAGGAAGACCCACCACAGCAGAGCATATTGAACAGCTGCTAAACCTATAGAAGTCACAGTTTCATGCACTGACGGTTTGAGCATCTGATCTTATTGAAGCCAGGATGATTTGGAAGAGCTTAGAGAGGAACTATTGACTGAAGAGACCTTTATATGGAAAACCATTGTTCAGTTAAATTTTATGACTTCACAGCTATTAAACTAGAGAAATTTTAACAGAGAAAATTTCCTTCGAGGTTTCTTTATGAAGTGAGTAAGCTCAGTTCCCCATTTTTTCACAGATTAGGCTCTGTTTTAAGAAGCTCTCTCATCTTTCATCTACTGGGAAGAACAAAAAGCATAGCCTGGGTTTAGTAATGCAAGCCCCTTATCGTGAATGAATCTCATCTACCTAGAAAGAGGAGGGAGAATTCTCAGCAATTCTACTGTTAATGTTATGATGGATTTTAGAGAAGCACGCAGGTGGTGACCAGAGTTTCTCTTCTGGGTAATAACTACATTATCAGGAATGCTATATTGGCCACAACATTTGCCATCAAGAAGTTTCCCTTTACCTCTGTGTCATTCCAATAGCAGCATAGAAGGAGCAATTAATGACTACCATGTCACCTGAAGCCTTGTCCTGCTGGCACTCAATTGTTCAGAGGTGAAGGATCTTTCACGAGGTGCCAAAAGGGGAGAAGACATGGCCTATCAAAAGACACTATCACATGTGTTCATGGGTTCTCTTGACTCACCTGACTGCTGAAGAAAGGTTACAATATGTGGCAGGGCTTTCTTCAGTGGCTTTTTCCCAGGGGACAATTCAGCAGCTAAATCTGCACAATACCATGTGCATGGTAGCACTCATTTGGCTTTTCTGATGCAGTCACACTCGACCTGGAGTACGTGGAGGGTGAAGCAGATACCAAAATATGTAGACTTGAAAAGTACCTTTACTACATTCCAAAGTCATATTAAAATCCACTCTAATCTTCCTTGCCGTGACCTTTCTGCCAGACCATCATACATGGTCTTTCTAACCCATTCTTGTAAACCTGGGGAATTATGTTTCATCTCTTGTTAGATGTTAAATGCCATTTCTAAAATGCTGATATATGTCAGGACCCACCCAGGACACTATCTGATGAGAAACTACTGTGTAACTTTTTATTATACCTTCAAAACATATCTGAATTGAGAACAAGACTATTACACTTCTACAAGCATAAATGTATTCTGAACTACCATGTTCCAATGCCACAGATTTTTCTTAGTACTGTCCTTTCCTGGTACCAGAGGCTTTTGCCTGATTATATGTCCTTTATGTTTCACTCTGTTCTTTTGGTTTTTTTCCCTGACTCAAGGAAACCTCATATTTATTAGAGTAAGTCAAGTTCAAAGCAGAGGATATGAACAAGCCCAACAAAGTGAAGACCTTTTTCATAATACTTTAATATTCTAAAGCTTCACACTTTGTAAATTGTGTCATTGTAGGATTTATTCTCCCCAATTTTTCCAGTGTTTGGATTTGATAGCAAAAGCTAGCTGTCTCAAAAAAAAAAAAAAACCAAAAACAAACCTGCATCTTGAAAGGCAACAATTGCTCCCTATGTGTCAGTGCACTCCCACAAGTACAAATTGATGTCAGTGCACCACACAGACTGCTGGGGGTAGGGGGAGGGCAGCTAGAAACACACCTCAGGATAAATGCCATCTATCTCTCATTCTGTTGTGGAGCAGCATGCAGAATGTTGTCTTGACAAGATTGCAGAGAAATGGCAGGTGCTTTGGCACTCTTTTCTTGTGGGTTTTTTTGGGGTTGGGTTTTTTTTGTTTGTTTCGTTATGTTTGGTCGGCTTTTTTTCCCAAATCATGCACATATTTAGAGTAACACCACGGAAAATATTTGAAAAAGCCATGTTCAAATTTATTTCCTTTTCCTGGCATTTGATGTTCTGTGCTCTACCAGCAGAGTGGAAATGTCAGAGAAACCCACCTGCAATGCCCTGGCATTGTGCTGTGTGGGGAAACTCCCAAATACTGCCATGTGGGGAGCAGTGGCAGCTACAGCATTTTTCCTGTACACTTGCACTAGATCTGCCATTGCAGCTCATGTCAGTTTGAATTTTGGATGTCATAGGTACTGCCACGGTTATCGTGCTTGATATGTGGTCTAAAAGGGAAAAGGCACTTCCTTGGGGGACAGCAGCACAGTGCCACATGCTTCAAGCAAGACAGCTTGAGGCTGCTGTAGTGTCATCTCACTTTTGTAAACAGGGGGAAGCTGCTTTATTTGGATCATTTATGACTCATTCTTTTCAGAATTTTATTTTACAGTACTTTCTCTGTGTTGGGACAGCCTTTAAAAGGGAGTATGAGTTTTACAACTTAACAGAGTTCCAGGAACATGAATGGTGCCACAAACATAAGAGAGGTATATTGTCCCCGCAGCTTATTATGAAATCAAAGCTATTATTACAGCAGCACTAAAAAGATGAATTCCAAAAATTAGCAGTCCAGCTCTTTCTTCAATTTTGTTATCTAGAGGCTCAACATATATTTTATCCAGCAATATTTCTTTAATCAGACTAAAATAATTGTCACAATTCCAAAACCTTATGGAACAATACTGAAATTTTAAAAGAAATTATGGGAGAAAGGCAAATGTATAAGAATTGCAGCACCACTATGGCCAGGTGCATGATAATATTTATTACTTTATAACAGCTGAAAATAATAGTGAATATGCAAGCTGTGTACATGAATAATACTGTGTCTGCTTGGTAATAAAAACCAAACAGCATTATAAATGACCCGACAGCCTCAGAGCATTCGTGTCATGCATGTGTGTCTGTGTGGGGAGATACAACATATGTTTCACACATACTTTATTTACATGAATGCTAAAATGTCTAGTTCACCTAGAAAAGGAAAATGACTTACATGGCCCTGAGGGTGCTTGGGCTTAGCCCAGTGTAACGCTGG
>NW_008237953.1:234093-274307 GCF_000691975.1 Corvus brachyrhynchos
CAGTGCTACGTGTGGTGCTGCTGGAACCATTAGGAAGTCACCCCAGCAGGGTGAAAGCAGCTTACCAGTGCCTAGAGGAACTCTGCTTTCCTCCTGATTTATGTTGCCACATTCAACAAAGAAGGCAGTTTCTGAAGGTGAAATTAGCTGAATTCCACTCTTATATATACAAGCTGTGCATCTGGCCAGGTAACTGGCCAGATAACTTGATGATTGGTGGAATTAGGGGCAACACCTCATCCCTAGAGACGCTGACCTGATGTGTCACCTCATATCAAATTACATGGCACAGTTTCACATTGCTCAAGGCCAGGTTCTTCAGCACAGTGTTTGAGTACCAGGGACAAAGAGTAGTCCTGTAAGACACAGAACGAGGAACGCTCGATGCAGTTGCCATTCCCAGAGAGAGGCAGGGAACAATGCCCAGACCAGAAGGGAAGGATCTCAAATCCTTTAAGAGGCTGTAGGTACTCTGCACTGCTTCCCTGGGGAGGGAATAAACATCCTACAACAGAAATTAAGGTTTCATTAGAAGATGATTGATGGAGAAAAATGAGAAGGCCAAATGCAGGGACAGCTTTAAAGCAGGAAATAGCCATCTCCAGCACAGACACGGATGCACTAGCTGGATGTGCTACAGTTTAAAATAGGGTGTGAAAATGCACTGAATAAGCAGTTGTCACTTTCTTGCTGTGTTTGTGAGCACTCCCACCATATCAGACATATCAGACAGTGCTGGATGGCCCTTCTTTTGCAGAAAAGGTAGAAAATTACTTCACGTTTAAATGGGATTAGGAATATGCCCACTGCTGGAATTACAGGGCTCCTGGGGAGCCAGAGGCTGTCTCTATAGAGTCATTAAGAAGCTGTTAAGGAAAGACAACCTGTTGCTGACATTAAGCAGAGTTTTGCATCTAGATCAGAGAATATATGAAAGTGTTATATCTAAAAATTAAAACAAAATTTTGAAAATACATTGATTTTCATTTTTACTGTGAAGCCTGTAACATTACAGAATGTAAAAAAATAAAAGGTGAGATGGCTGAGAGTGTATCCTCAAAAACTCCAAAAGCAACAGCTGAAGTTATCAAATAAGAAACAAATATCTGTGATTGTTGCTCACGGGCATATGAATTCATTATACCAAGGAATGTTGTGTTGATGTAGCTGTGATACAAGATACAAGGGTAAAAGTAGACAGTGTTTGTCCGGAGAGGTAATATCTTTTATTATATTAGAACCTGAAGGAGGGCATACATGTCTGTAAGATTTCCTGGTTTATCCAAGTATGACACTCAGTCTAACAAAGGACTATCTTTCCTGAAACATCTTGCTTTACTCTTATTAAAACATGAAGTTTACTTTCTTTTTGCCAGACTTGCTTATACTTAGAAAAAAAAATTACAAATTGTTTGTGTGCGACATTAATATCTCTCTCAACAGGTAGGGGGGAGGGAGGGCAGCAAGGAGAGAGGATGTTCTGCTGTAACGTCTTTTTCTCCTGACAAACCATCACAAGTAATTTAATAGCAATGGACTTTTCTGGACTGAAACTGCTAGAAACAAGCTAAAACAACAGGCTCAGAGTACAGCATGTTGTTCATGTGCTTGCCATATGCCTATGTTGCAAGCACAGCCAGATCCACACAGTTATTAAATATTGAAAGAATATTATTCAACTTTTACTGAAATTCTCTGTGATTTCATCAGTAAAATGGGTTTCTGTAATCCAGATGGGATCAGTGACACAGTTTAATAACAGAAGCAACTCTGGAAATTAAGGTGATTATCAATATATGGGCCACCCACTCTGTGCCACTGATGGGAATCTGCCAAACAGAACAGGAAGAGATATTGGCATCTACTGTGTATCAGCAGCAGAGATATTTTGTTGCTTTATTTATTGATCTATTTATTGATTTATGATGTGGGTGGAGCTTTGGGAGAAGAAAGCTGCCTTTTAAAGCCTAGATCTATAAAATCAGCATATGAGGATAGTTAGACAGTGTTCTGCAAACATTTGTCTCAGACACCAAGAGCTTCTGCTGGTTTTGTTTTTCTTTTGATACAGAATTAATCCTTAACCATTCTTCCTTTCAAAACTATTCGTGCTCTGAAAAAGAAGGCAGAGTGTGCTTTGTTTATCCAGTCTGAGTAACTCACTTTGGGTGCAAGTGGTTAAGTGTGATATACATATAACATCTTCAGAAGCTTGTTGTAGTCATTGGAGTCTGGAGAACTTCCTTACAAACACTTCTCAGGCTTTAATTAAAACTGTGGTATGAGGGCTGTACTACATTATCTTGCAGGAAAGCAGCCCCAGAAGACTGACTGGAAGAAATAAATTTAAAACTCAGGTGCAGCAGGGGCCACATAACCTCCAACTCATTCCCATTATGTGACTGAAGTCATGTTTGCATCACACACCAAAATTGCAAAGAAGGAGAGAGAAGAAACGGGATTGGTGTTGGTTTTGCCATCTGACAAGCACACATTTCAAGCCATGTAGCAGTGAGGAGTTTTAGGAATAAGAGTGAGCTGCTAGAACAACTCCACAAGCCTGCAGACTCGTGGAGAAGCAATGGGACAGTTGGAATGGGACAAAATCAAACTGTTTATAGATTTTCATTGCTTTTAAAGCACAGGAGCCAAAGACAAATGACTTGCCTTTTGCTGCTTTCTCAATTTCCCATCTACAGAAATTCCATCTACTTGCCTTTGGGCGTTATGCATTTACCTCACAAGTGGATTTCCGTCTTCATGCCTACATTTTTTGATCTCCTAGGTCTTTGTTCTAGTCCCTCAACTGTGACACATTCCTAAACTTTCAGTCTGCAGCTGTAATCTTTTGGTTGTCTCACTGGAGGTTATATCCAGAACCCACACCTTGCAGCCATCTCTCCAAGCTTCTTTTGCCACCAGGATCATTTCTTCTGTAAATCTCCAATCCCTTTCCCTAGACATCTCATCTCTAGGTTTCTTTCTTCTCCACTTCATGCCTTCCTAACAGGCATACCTTTATTCAGCAAAAGGCTTTCTTTCCGGGTGACCCAGATATTTTGCCTCTACAAAATACACTAGAGAAGAGAGAAACTAGTAAAGAACGGCCCATGATCAAAGTAACAAAGTATTCAACTCTTCACTAGTAAAACAGGTTTCATTAGTCTTCATCTTAAAGGGGCTTTAGTTTTCACAGATACTGGTCCCATCTAAGGACCAAAACAAATTAAAGAAGTCAAGAAACTAATTCACAGCATGACCTATCTATGTACCAGAGATCAGTGAAAGAATCAGACACAGACCAAGCTGCAGAAAGCCCTGGAGGAGCCCACTGAGATGAGCTACTTCAGTTGTTTAAGCTGAGTTGGATTCTTCACTCTAAAACATCAGAGAATCAGTACTTACTTGTTTAAAACAGATATTATGTGTTCAGATGACTTGAAATGGCTGAATTTACAAGTTTTACTTGTCTCATAACTTTCACATGGGCTAAGAACTTCATTTACATTTTTAGAAAGTCAGCCCTGGACTCTAAAATTCAAGGTGACTTTAATTTAAGAATGCTTTAAAAATGCTGCTGTGAAGTCTATGTGTGACTGTCTGGCTTTGATGTTGAGGGTGGCATGAAGCCTGGCTCTATGGCCTTTCTAGTTCCTGACCATGCCCAAAAAGCCTCCAGGCAGCTTGGAGCTGCCAGTCTGCCCTGGAACTCCCCTGTCTGGCTACCAATGCTTAAATTCAGTTCCTTTTCCAGCCTTTGTTTATTTGTCCCACTCACATGCACACTCAAGTCCCTCTGTCACTGTATGTGAGGGAGAATACTATTGTGATGATATCTGAAATATTTCCATCTTGTTTGAAGTGAAATATTTACTATAATCTTAAATCATCAGTGCTGCTCAGCACAGGCTGGAGAGTAGGGGGTGGAGTGGATTAGAAAGGAGATGCAGGTGAAAACCCAAGATGAAATAAAAAGGGGGTGTAAATACTCAGTTACACTTTCTCACTGAACCTTATTTTTCAAAGCTGAGATAAAACCAAAGGCAGACAAACTATGAAATTTGAGTGACAGATTAAAGCAGCCTTACATGCTGTAAATGTTAGACAAATACAACAATCTGCATGTGGAACAAAAAGGGCAATATAACCGCCTTTGATCAGCGAGAAGATATATAACATTCTTTTTTGTTCTTCAAAGGCAAAAAGATGTTTTATTTACCCAATGTCACTTATATAATTGTTTGCTCTACCAGAGCAAGATCTAGAAGTATTTCTGCTTGTGTGGAACACGGTGAAAGATAAGAGCCCATAAAGCAGTCAGATGATCTGACTCCCAGCCATATGTTAGCCTGTGGGTAGGAACGGAACAACACAGGGGATTTAGACCAAAGTCTGCAAGCAGAGCAGACATAAACCAGAACCAGGTGTGCCCCATGGGCTGATCTCCGGTAGTGTTGATCCTTCTTCAATACTGTGTTGACATCAGTGGGCTTTTGGTATGAGCATGCCCAGTCGGCTGTTTCGGAAGTTATTAATGTGGACGGTATGCTGTTGAGAGGTGTACAAAAGGCAGGACTTTCGGCTGGATTGTCAGACCTTCCAGCTAAGTGTGGAGCTGCAACATGCTGTGGTCTGTGTATGGCTGAGGTCAGAAAAGAGATCACTGATGCCTTTATCTGAGTTTCACTGAGTTCTGTCTTAAGAAAAACACCCTCGAAATCAGCATTTGATTTTTCTTCTATTTCTCCTTAAAAAAAGCCATATAAACAAAAATCCCTCAGTATATATCCTGAAGAGAGTAGGTGAATGAGTGTACAAAGCCTGCAGTGCCATTAGAAGAAACAAAATAGGGTGAAAATGGTAGCCAAATCAGTCAGGATTTTATTTTGTAGTCATAGTGCCCCCCGGAGGTATCTGTTCAGTTAGCTGCATGGCTCCCTATAATTTTAAAGCTCTTTTTATTTAAACAGCCATGTACATAAAGCCTAAAGGTCTAATTTGTTCTCTCAACTCTGACTTGTTCTGCTTTTTGTACAGCTCGGTGTTCTCTTGAGCAACCTTGGTTTCTGTAGGTTTTAGCAACACACGATTGCTACTCTCCGCACACAAGCCGGCGTTGCACTGCTGACTGTGTTTTAGTTACACGCTCTTACAGCACCTCTCAGTGGTGAGGCCAACTCTTGGTTTGCTGCTTCCCAGGAGGCAGTTTCAGGCACCAGGCAAGGCATCTGTTTTCCAGTACGACACGGGAAGGGATAGTTCCTCATGCCAGCAGTACAAAGGCATCTCTGCATCACTCACCTCCCTCACGCTGCTCAGTTCCCTGAAGAGCACATCCTTGCTGTGGCTTCCAGGAGTGAAGCCAATCTACATCTCACTCCCAGACACAGGTTCAGTGGTCCTGGCCTACATAAGCATTTAAAATCTGATATTTTGATCTCTTAGTTTCAATAATAGCACTTAATTGTTCAGTAAGAGGTATCAATTAGTCTGATTAACTCAATCAGGTCACTTTCCTGCAGGAAATTTGTGCTGTTTAAAAAACCCTATTAGGACTGACTGTCTAAATAAGACGGATTACAATACTATACTTTTGCTTGAAACACAGTACCTAGTATCACTAGTAGATGTCTTGTTTTATGCAGATGCATTCTGTCTCAGTAGGGATTAAGCCAAAGCCACTGAGGTCACTGGAAGTCTTTCTCCTGCTTACTTTCTATGCTGACACATCAGTACTTTCCAAAGCACACTTGTAGAAGTTAGCCTACCCTGGACAGGAAAATTCAAGCAGCTATAATCCTAATGTAGGCCGCATCTGGGAAAGGATTAAGCTTTCCAGCACTTGCAGTGTTATCATATTCTGAGCCATTAAACAGCAGTAATACTAACCAGCTGTCCCTATGTCTGCAATAAGTCTTCCAAAAAAAGTGGCTCCACATCATAGTATCTCTGATGTGGGATAAATGTTCTTGTCTCCATGGAGCGACACTTTGCCCCAGAGGTTTTAATAATCACAGACCCCCTACTGAGCCCTGCAGCATCAGTCCTCAGCCCAGATCATTCCCCTTCTATTGCTCCAGCTCAGGCACTGGAGCCAGCCATCTTCCCCTCTCTCTTGCACCCCAAACAGGCTTTAGTTTGCATCAGAACAGCTGCTTTTGACTTCTTCCTTTCCTTTGCCAAGTATTTTTGCAAAATACATTTTTATCATTGTTTTTTTCACTGTTTACTTCTATAGTAAATTCTAGGTCAATGTCTATTTGAAGACAGTGGAAAGAACTTTGATGATTATTTAATTTTCATTGACCTGTTCACTGAAGGTATTTCCCCAGCATAAACTCATACTGTGCTCACAACATAACAAAGTCATGCAGCAGGAGGATATCTCCTCCTAGGTAGCAATGTTTCAGCAAAGTCTCTCATTGTATTGAAACAAGGCCTTTAGTGTCTTGAGCAGTAGCAAACACAATTGTTTGGCCACACAGATTTTCCAAAAGGTTCCCTGGGAATGGCCAGTAGATTTTTAAACTGTTCATAGGGAGTAACAATCCTAGTTGCCTCAATACTTCAGGGCGGTACAAACTGCAATAGGTCATCCTCCAGTAGATTTTATACTCTCCCCTTGAGCTAGCAAAGCTATCAAGATGGGACTTCAGTGTGTAAAGCCGTGCTTGACCTTGCTCCCCACTCACTCACTCCTGGACCATTCAGCTTGGAAGTTTGCAGAGCAGCAGAGGAAAGAGAGGGGGAGAGAGGAATGCAATAGTCCTCTTGGGCCAGCTTCCTTTTCTGTGTTTTTCTTGACCAGGCAAGTAGCCAGGAGTGCTAACCAGCTTTTTTTTTTCATGTACCTTTCTTTTTGGCAACAACAACAAAAACCCACAACCTACCAAACCCCAAAAAACTGTCATAACTAAACCAAACTGAAAAAAACCAACCCAAAACAAAAAACCCCAACCCACTAAAATCAAACTCCAAAACATTGTGGAGAGGCAGAACTCTTTTACATGTGGTCTTCTTTTTGGTGTGAATGCCTCAGATCTTCATGACAAATGCCCAGATTCAGTTAGATTTGAAAGACTGGAGAAGTTTAGATTGCTTTAGTTCAAAATATGCTTTATATAACATTTCAGTCACTCTTGGTTTTGATCAATTCTGAAAGGTTAAAATACACCAAAATCAATGTAGGAGACTTTAGTCAGAAGTGTATTTTGCCATCATTCTCTCAATTCACTCAGTAGGCTGGACAGCAATTTCAATGTAAATCACACATACTGTTCTAAAATGGGGACCTAAGTGTGTAAGTGTGGATGCTGGTATCCAGCTTTAATATCCAAGACTGAAAACGGGACTTAGGAAGCTGTCATTGTCCTACAGCTGTCCCAGGAGATGCAAGGGGATGTCAAGGAGCAGTTTATACCAGCTGTCTGCCGTGCTTCTGCTGCAGCCACCGACAGTGACCAATGGTCTGCCTCACTTTGGAAAACCCTGGGTTGTAATGTTGAACTCTGCCTTTGCCTTCAGAAACCCATATGTACCAGGATATATGCTCCCATGGCTTAAAGACCGTGCAGAAGGTCTGCAAGTAGGCTCTTAACCAAGAATGCTCTTTAAAAAGAAAGGGGACAGGAGGAAAGATAACTGTCACTTTACACGTTATGGTCAGTTTGGGATTCTTGAAATGCCATAATGCTGGAAAGATCAAAGGAGAGAGCAGAATAGCCAAGAAACTATTTGAAGACTCTGTCTTTATTCTGTGTTTTGGGAGGACTGACATTTCTGAAGTGCATACTGCAGTCACTGTCAAGGCCAATCCCATCAGCTGCTCCCTCAGCAAAGCACTCCTCACTTGTACAGCTCTGTCATGCAGCTACCACATTCTGGGATATCATAAAAAAATATTTCAGGCAAGTTGCCATATCAAATTCTTTCTCTTGTGGGTGGTCCTTGAGAAAAGTAGAGCCCTGTCTGTATTACCAGCCCTGATAACAGACTATTTACAACATTAGGATTCAACGGTTTAGATTTTTTCCCTCGTTGTAAATTACTTGTCTAGACAGATTTGAAACTCCAATCTTTGTGAAAGTAAGGCTTTGACTCAACTGCTGATGTAATCCACTGATTGAATACAACATATTGTTAAAACCAATCCTGCACTGCATAGTTCCTGTTTTCCTTAATCTAGTAGTCTTGAAGACTGACTAACTGGAGTGACTTTTTTCTGAGTGATTTTCTTCTTTGCCTGAGCATGTGACTAATGTAATAACCAAAATCTGTGTGAGTCAAAGATTTGCAGTTTGCATCCCACAGCTGTAAATTGTTTTAGCTTTACTCAAAAAATAGTGATTTGGGGAACAAAACCCCAGTGAAATAAACAGAAAAATAATCAAAAGTAAAAAAAAATAAAACAAACAAACAAACTCCCAAACAACCCAAACACCAGCCAACCAAACTAGAAACCAAAAAAACCCAAAACCACCCAACCAACCAAACACAAAACACAACAAAAAACCAAAAAAACCCCACAACCCCGGAAAAAAAAACCAAAAAAAAACCAACCAAAAAACCAACAAATCAACAAAACCCTCACTCAGCTCTCTACTGGCCTGCACACTATACATTCAAAACCCTTAATGACTTGCACTGTTATACCTGAAAGGAGCCTCAAGGATAAAAAGATCTGACTTTCTCCAATTTTCTTGATTTTTTTGTGGCCTTTATTGAAGACCAACTTCAAGGTAACTCAGGCCACCAACACTATGGCATCACACATGGGTGACTATGCACATGCACACACACTGGGAAAAGCAGGGCAATGTAACCATTGTGAGAGTGTGAAAGAAAGTCAGATCCTTTGCTTTGTGCACTACACTGTATTTCTGACGCAGTTTCTTTTTTCCACAGGCCCAGTGCTCCTCCTTCTATCTTTCTTCTGCTCTGTCATTGCTGAGAAAAACAGGCTAGGTTTAGTTCCTTGCAGAAAAATCAGGAAAAAGCCCTCTTTGGGAACAGCTGTAGCTACAGCACACTCTTGGAGGGCCTGCCATCCTGTGCCTGTCACTTAATGCTTTTGCAGTGCCATTAGCTGGGTGATTGTCTTACATGGTGGTTGTCTTGCATCCCCAACAAAATTGTGGCTCAACATCTGTAACACCCAGCCCATAAGGAAGATGGCCATGGCCAAAGGCCTTCTTCCATGAAAGTGCCACATCTGAGGGGAACTGGAACTGATGGTGGTCTTCCTGGTGGCCTACCCCCATTGCAATACGATGGAGTTTTCAGGATATTTTCTAGTGCATGACACTGGTCGGGGCCAAAATTGGCATACTGTATGTAGACAGTTGTTGAAGCAGCCCTAAGACACAGAAGATGGCCAAATGGAGTTCTTCTTCTGGCTGAAGAGATCACAAAATTTCCCAGGATCCTGTCACTTGAGACCAGTACAGGTCAGTGATATAGGGAAAGGAATCAAGTGCATCCACAGCAAGTGTGTGGATTGCACCAAGGAGGCGTACAGTCCACACACTTGAAGGAAGGGACCCTGACAGGCTTTGGTGGGCAAATGTGAACCTCAAGAAGTGCAACAATGTGGATGCTAGGAAGCGCTGGCAGAGGAATTTTCCTGTGAAACCTTTCTTTCTCATGAGAGGGCAGTTAAAGAAATCCAGCTTCTCACAGCTTCTCTGTGAAAGCTTTCGTTCTCATGTGAACTGGACGGACAACAGTTTGAGAGAATGTAAACCATTTTTACACCTGCAGGTTGTTATGAGAACTGTGAAAATTATTTTCCTTCTTTACGAATAATATTTGGAAATGGGTGTCTTACTGCTCAACCTATCACCTTGAGAGGTGATGGGTCAATAGGCCAATAATGTAATTTCTCTTTTGTGAACCATGCTATAAAGCTATGGGTGATTAAACGAGGTTGCTTTGGCCATACCTTACAACCTGGACTTATGTCATGATTTTCGCTGTCTCTCTGGGGATAACAGTGACACAACAAGGCCAAGTACAGGGTCCTGTACCTAGGTTTTGGCAATTTGCCATATCGGTACAAGATAAACGTATTGAGAACAGCCCTGTGAAGGACTTGGAGATACTAGAAGATAAAAAGTATTACCTATGAGCTGGCAATGTCTTCTTGCATCCCAGAAAGCCAACCATACCCTGGACAGCATCAAAAGAAGCATGAACAGCAGGGTGAGGGAGGGGATTCTCATGAGAACAGAGGCGCAGTGCACCCAGAGTGCTGCATCCAGCTCTGGAGTCTCCAGCAGGAGAAAGACATGGACCTGTTGGAGCAGGTCCTGAGAAGGGCCACAGTAGTAGTCAGAGGGCTGGAGCACATCTCCTAAGAAGACAGGCTTAGAGAGTTGGGTTGTTCAGTCTGGAGAAAATAAGGCTTCAGGGAAACCTCATTGTATCCTTCCAATAGATAAAGGAGTCTAATAAGAGAGAGACTGTTTATCAGTGTCAATAGTGAGAGGACAAAGGGCACTGGTTTTAAACTGAAAGAGGGTAGACCTAACGTTGTATATAAAGAATAGTTTCTTCACTGTGGGGTTGGTGAAACACTGGAACAGGTTGCCCAGAGAAGCAGTGGATGTTCCAACCCTGAAAGTGTTTGAGGCTGGGCTGGATGGGGTCCCGAGCAACTTATTCTAGTTGAAGGTGCCTCTGTCCATGGCAGAGGTGTTGGAGTAGATGATGTTTGAAGTTTTTTCCCAGTTGAAACCATTCTGTAATTCCCTGATTCACTGACCCTGGGAAAAGGAGGCATAACCCTCCATTAAGGCATGGACGGCAGCTTTTCATCAGACTCCCAGGTGGAGTCAGGATATAAGCACATAAGCACAACAAAGTTTGGCTCTAGGTGGATAGCCATTATTTTTGTTACATAATTTGAAGACATTTTACTTTCTGAGGCATGGGTCTCCTTAGAAGGCACAGGCTCCTTGGAGGGTGGGGCTGAGGAGAGGTGAACAACCCTCTGCAGTGCTACAGGCTGGGGACAGAGTGGCTGGATTGTGCCCAGGCAGAAAGGGACCTGGGGGTACTGGTCAACAGCCAATTGGACATGAGCCAGCAGTGTGCCCTGGTGGCCAAGAAGGCCAACGGCACCCTGGCCTGTATCAGCAATAGTGTGGCCAGCAGGACCAGGGAAGTGATTCTTCCCCTGTACTCGGCACTGGTGAAGCTGCACCTTTAGTGCTGTGTTCAGTTCTGGGCCCCCCAATTTAGGAAGGATGTAGAGATGTTCGAACGCATCCAGAGAAGGGCAACAAGGGTGGTGAAGGGCTTGGAACACAAACCCTATGAAGAACGGCTGAGGGAGATGGGGTTGTTTAGCCTGGAGAAAAGGAGACCAGAGGTGACCTTATCACTCTCTACAACTGCCTGAAAGGTGGTTGTAATTAGGTGGGGGTCAGCTGCTTCTCCCAGGCAACTACTGATAGAATGTGAGGATACAGTCCTAAGCTGTGCCAAGGGAAGTTGAGGTTAGACATCAGAAGAAAATTCTTCACTGAAAGGGTGATTGGGCACTGGAATCATCTGCCCAGGGATGTGGTGGAGCCACCATCCCTGGATGTGTTTAGAAAAGACTGGACGTGGCACTCAGTGCCATGGTTTAGTTGATGAAGAGGTGTTAGGTCATAGGTTGGACTAGATGATCTTAAAGGTCTTTTCTAACCTAGTTCATTCTGTGATTCTGTGAAAAGTATTTGTCTTGAGGTGATCCTCCTTCCTCTGGGTGGCTTGGGGCAGGTGGTTTACCCCTCTTCACCTTTTCTTCCCACTCCACAAACAGGGGTAATACTGAATCCTTCCACAAAGGGCCACTGCTCCAGTGTGCAGACATGTTATTAGCAATGTTTTAGCACAAAAGAGGAAATCCCATGCTATGGGTTCTATGGGAAAAGCAGAGTGCCTGACTTGCTCATCTGCTCCTCCACCTTCTCCCTAAGTAGGAAGTACTAGGAAGAACTCCCATTTTCCCTTCTGTTCCCATTTCCCCATCAACCAGGTCCAAGTTTAGCAGCAAGAGCAGATAATATAATTTTTGAGTTGTTTGTTCAGCACTCCGAGAGAACACGTGGCCTACAAAACGAAGACGAAGGTATGATTGCTCCTCCTCCAAGCTCATATACTGGTGGCTAATCTACTCACTAACTTCTCTGAAAAGTCAGTGGAGGAGAAACCTCTTTTTTGCAGACTTAGGTTAATTTATCATTAGAGAGAGCACTTCTAATTTATCATTAGAAGATTGGAAGTCAGCAAGATTCAGCCTAATATTGTGCAAATAGAATCATAGAATCCTAGAATATGCTGAGTTGGACAGGACTGATGAGAATTATTGAGTCCAGCTCCTGGCCCTGCACAGGACACCTCATGAATCACACCATGTGCCTGAGCCAAAAGGTCAAACATAGATGTATTACAGACTGACCATGAAGGAGCAGCAAGTAATAATATCCTTCTGTTCATCAAGAGATCTGTTCATCAAGAGAACAATCGACTCCAAGCTGGTTGTTCAGCTCAACAGCCTGCAAGACCCATGCAGAATGCACAACCATAAACCAATGTGAGACAAGAAATATGGAATTGTCATTTGTCACAGATTACAGAACTTGCAAACCTTGGAAACTAAGTCTCTTACTCACTAACCTCTGGCTGTGCCAGTGGTACTTCTGAGTTACTAGGTTCCCTGTATGTCAGATAAATATTCGTTTCCAGAGACAAACAATTGTCATTGCAGGAAGAGTGAAAACATGTTCTTTAACATGAGTTAGGTAACTCATGTGAAAATCAGAGAGAAAATAAGGGGATTTGTAGCTATATAGTTGGGATCGTGACGAGCAGCAGGCAAGGGAGTCCTCAGGTTTTTTTCTGCTGTGACTGAATCCCTAAGTGACCCCCACTGACTCAAGCAGAGTAGAAGCAGTCACTGCTCTGTAGGGGTTGCTTCAGCCTGCAGGGACTGCTAATACATGTAAATCAAACATGCAGAGAGCTGCCTGTGGACAAGGCCTCAGTATGTGTTTGGGAGTGGATGAACTGGGAAAGAGATGTACAGCATTTCATGCTGTATCTGAGAACGCATTGATTGAGCCCATACATACATGGTGAAATAGGCACTTCTGCTAACGACAAATACAAACCCTACATTTCACACTTGGGCCTCCTATTCAATGTGTATTTCCCCCAGGAACTTCAACAGCTTTTGGTGTACATGTAATATGTAACATATCTTGTATTCTGTATTTATTTGCTGCACAGCTGCACAAATATCACACTTAGAAGAATATAGTTTAATCACTTGAAAACGTAGTCTTTATAGAGTGATGAACAAACCATTTCTATTCCTTGCTTTTCAAACCAGCAATGCTGAAATGTCCAGCAGAGATGTCTCATTTTTATTTCCAGATGTTTTCTACATCGAGTGATAATATTCAAGTAGTAGTTCTACTTCCAATTCTGACATGAAAGAGTGCAGCTTCATTGAGTTCAATGGCAGAACCAACTCATAGGAGCCCATGTGAGTAAAGTGATTTTTAGTGACTGCTTGCAGATCTGGATCAAATCTTACTATACTGCAGGAAAGATACATATCATTTTATGTGTTGCAATTTTCATTTTTTCAGTTCAGAGATCTCAGCTCAATCCTCACTTGTTCTTTTGAGACTTGTAACAACAAGTATAGGAGACATGTGCAGAAACCTGGGATGTAAATGGTGCCATAATACAAGTCTATGGTGTGCTGTCCATAGATGTCATTAGCTTCAATGCAGCAGACAGGAATTTCTGGAGGCAGGAGGATACATTTTGTGGTTTCTCTTTCTTCTGCGTGGCAAAGATTACAGAGACCCATCCCCACATTTGGCAAAAAAATCTCAATAATTTATTGCTATCTTCATGCTGTTTTACAAACACTTTTTGAAATGCTGAAGTTAAATAAACATGCAAAACTAAAATATACATGAAAATTACTGATTTTTAATGAACAGAAATGCATCTGATTAAATAGCACAGATGAGCCTAGCCTAGGATATAATAGTTCAGGTGGAAAGGACTTACAGAGATAATTTAGTTTAGCTGCCTGACCACTTCAGGGCTGACTAGGAGTTAAAGGCAATTATGAAGGGCTTTGGCCAGAGGCACTGACAGGCATGGGGCATCAACCACCTTTCTAGGAAGTCTGCGAGCATTTCATCATTCTCGCAGTAGAGAAATGCTTCCGAATATCCAGACCAGAGAGGAGGTGAGCACCTCCCTCTGCATGTCACCTCCTCAGGAAGCTGTACAGAGCAATGAGGTCACTTCTCAGCCTCCTTCTCTCCAAACTAGACAAACCCAGAGCCCTCAGCTGCTCCTCACAAGATGTGTCTTCCAGCCCTTCCACCAGCTCTGCCGTCCTTCTCTGGACCATTCAAGGACCTTCCCGTCCTTCTCAAACTCTGGGGCCCTGCACAGCACACAGGACTCAGGGTGAGGCCGCACCACGGCTGCATCCAGCAGGATGATCCCGATCCCAGCTCGTGCTGCCGTGTCGTGTGCCGCCGGGGTGGGGGTTGCCCTCCTGGCTGCCCGGGCACACACTGCTGACTCACACTGAGCTGCTGCCCACCAGCACCCCCAGATCCCTTGCTGCAGGGCTGCTCTCCACGTACTCCTCTCCCAGCTTATCCTTGTGCCCAGCTTTCCTGCGTCCCAGGGGCAGAATCTGTAATTGTTCTTGTTAACCTTCATGCCACTGATAACTACCCAGTGCTCCAATCTATTCTCATCCCTCTGGAAGGCCTCTTGTCTCTGAATACAGCCAAAGAGCATCTCCTAGTTTAGTGTTGTCAGTAAATGGTGCATTCCACTCCTGCATCCAGATCATTGATAAACTTGTGAACAGAACTGGTCCAGAATGAAGCCCTGGGGAATACCACTGGTGACAGCTCACCAGGCAGATGTAGCCCCACACACTACAGCCCCTGAAGTTCTGACATTCAGCCAGTTCTTATTCCAGCACACTGTGCACCTGCTCATCAGAACTGCTTGTCCAGAAGGACATTGTGAGGGACAGTATTCAAAATCTTACTAAAATCTTACTAAATATTACGAAAATCAAGAAAAGATACAGCTACCACCTTCCCTTCATCCACTAGGCAAGCAACCTTCTTGTAGAACGGCATCAAATTAATTAGACAGGACTTTCCATTTATGAACCCACAATAACTGCCTGGTGATTGCATTGTCCTTGAAATACCTTTTAATAACACCCAATTTGATTTCACAGGCATCCAGTCAAAACGGTTGTCTTCTAGATTCATTCAGCAGTGTAGAGTTACTGTGCATCCTTTTCCTATGTTGCTGCCTTTTACATCCCGTATCAGATATTGCTGAGTCATTCACAGGCTCTGGATAGAAATACATTTTTTTATCATTATAGACTTCCCAAAGCCCAGTGTGTACTTTACATTCTGGCAGATTTCTTTTTTCCTTCTTGCAAATTTCCTTGACTTTTCCAAAGAAACCAAAGACACAAAACACCCACTGAAAGCATGAAAATATACAGTGAACAAGTTGGAAATAAAGCAAATTATTCATAAACATCAAACAAGCGTAATTACTTGTGACCTCCAAGAGTATGTTAAAATAGTAATATAAATTTCTTAGAGCCTATATAAGGCTCACAAAAGTCACTGGAATAGCTTTAGCAAATTTTATATTCTTTGGGAAGAGACAGGAATTAATTTACTTAAAAGATTCATTGTATCAAGTCACATTACTTGATAGGTCACTCAAATGGATTTATGGCTCAAACTCATTTGAATCACACACAGAGAGACTCTGTAAAGTGCATCTTGCTGGGTTTTCCCAGAACACATCTTCTGACAAGAATGACTCTGTTAGGGGTTTCTGCACCCCTGCCTCAGCCAGTAAATGCACGCAGGACTGCTTCTGGAAGTCTGTCTCTGTGGAATACCATAAAGGAACAAACTGCAGGATACAAACCTTCAGAATAACCATGCAAAAACAACACAACGGCAAAAGGTTATAGAAAATTCCCAAAAGAGATCAGCTGAGTGTTCAGAAAGGCCATAGCATTAAATGCAAAAGCTTTTACTTCAGGCTTTCAGTAACTACATTTCTCTTAGAGGAAAATATTAATTTCTCTGTTTTCAGCAAATCTGTTCCCTTCCTTATACTTGCATGTAATGCTTATCATTAACAGCTGCCATGTATAAATATTTATGTTATTTTGTTAGCATGGTATCCAAGGAAATGATGTTTCTGTGATAGTGACATTCTGGTTTTATGTCCTTCCTCTCCCCCACTAATAACTTTTGAAATTGCTGGCCAATTTTTGTGAAGGAGTAGAGGTCTTGGAAAATTCCTTAACAGGGTCATGAAAACAGGCAGCTGGAGAGAGGGTGAAGACTAACCAGATATCAAACTGAGCTCAGCTCAAGTCTCGTAAGTAGACAAAACTGTCCTGTGCTGTTACCACTACACTTTACTTGTGCATTTCTCTCTTCATATTTTACTGGTGCCATATTAGCTTTAACAACCCATTCTCTTTCTCATTTGATGTCCAAGGTCTATGAAAACAGAGAGAAGAACAGGCTGAGTGCAGACAGACTTGGCTGAAGTCTTTGGAACTCATTTATACACAACCAAATTAAATGAGAATTTCATGGGCTAAATATCCAAAAATCTCATCTCCAAAGGTGACATACTCCAGTGATTCAGTAACAAACTCTTCTGCTGTCTTTGTAATAACACCAGAGTTTTGGTACATTGTCATTGGAGCAGAAGTACCATAAGGAATCACTACCTAAAATAATAAGTAATAATAATAAAAACAGTGTAATGCCATCTAATATTTACATAAGGCACTCTGCAGAATCCCACAGCATCTGACACATTTTAACAGATATTTGCAATGGATTAGGGCACTGTGTGGAATAAGTGATAGTACTATGGTGAAATAAGGAAAAAAGCTGCATAGAGGGAGAAGACAGAACTTTGGCAGAGCCACTCAGCAGTTCACTGAGGACAGCTACATGATACAGGTTTAGGCATCTCAAATATTCTTGAAGAATTTGCTAAAATGAAGGCTAATATGGCAAGATACAGCACCACCTGTATGGTAATTACTTTTACCTTATACTCTGCTTGTACTGGTTATAAAAGTGCTTATAAAAGCCTGGAACATAACCAAACCAAGCCAAACAAACCGTTAGCATAGGAAACTAAGTACTTTCACTGAATTGTTACAAATAAATTAACCAAAGCAAAACCTGAGCCAAAACAAAAGAAACCCCAAAGTTAAAAGATACTGAGAATGAAAAAAGACAAGACAACATAACACTACCAATGTACCATATCATTCTGAAATAATGTGAAGTAAACATTTTTAAGGATCTAAAACTGTCTGGTTTGAATGTAGTTCAAATCTGGAGCAATGAGGAATTTATATTAAAAAGAGAAAAAGGAAATAGAAAACTAGACTTTCTTATCAACAATAGGTCTTTTTTTTTTTTTTTCCAATCTAAACTTTGGCTATGTTCAAGCAAGTATTGTTAGAATTTTTCATTTGAAGGAAACCTGAGCCAATCAAGTTGCTTACGGAGTTTTACTCAAAATCATTCATTCCTCATTTTTATAAGTTCCAGGATTCAAATTCAGAGCAAAAATTTAAGGTGAAATCTGCGAAATCAGGCAACTCACCTCCCACCTACCAGAAATTTTATTATTGGTTCCATAAGCAAAACCTAGCACTTTTGTGCATCTACATGTTAAGTAAACTAGCCAAGTGAGTCTAGTAAAATTCATCACTTCCCAGAATGAGGACAGATTGTGAGCACTGGTGTAATACTATTCAATCAAAGGCAAAAGTATTCCAGGGGTCAGACATATCCTGAGCTGGATTTCATTTACATAGTTTTATGGATTCTTAGTTCTCAGCTAGTGCTAATTTACATTACTTCATTATTTCAGTGGAGCAACATAATTTGTATACTGATCATTTGTTATCCTGATACAATGCTTTAAGTAAACACTTAATAGGGATTTCTTCATAAAGCAATGTGAGAGGTTTACCTTAGTAGCTGAGTATATTGTATATAATGGACAAGGGAAATGACTCAGACCAGAGGACAGGTTCAGAATTAGACCTTTCTGTCTGAAATTTAGTTTAAACAGTTACATTCAGTTTACACTTTACAGGATTACAGTAACAGGCTGCATGAGTGGAAAACTCTTTTTTCCCCAGAAGGCATAGCTCTCCTATTATACTATCAATTACACTTTCAAAAGATCCCCTTTTTACAGATTAGCTTGGTCTAGACCAGCTAGGAATAATGTCATAAATGACATTTAAATGCCTACAGCAATCACAACCATGGGAACATTGTATATGCAATTGTACCTCTAACAGAGAAAAAATCAGTGTCAGAGGAAAGTTTTTATTCTCCTAAGTAATTGGTAGATCCCCTTTTTGCTTTGGCCAGCACATCCTTTTTCCTTCTCCATGGATCTGTTGTTATAGCTTCCCCATTCACAACTCCCTGTACACATCACTAAAATCCAATGCATTTAGCAACAACCAGGAAAAAACAAAACAAAGCAAAATAAAAATTAAATAGTAAGAAGTAAATTTTTTGCCAAAACTAAAAGCATGTACTGGCCTCTAGAATGCAGTATTTAATAGTGCTTTCTAGAAAATTCATCCAAAGGTCCTAACTTCTAATTTAAGGATCCCATTAGGGTTAATATACATAACATACATATACCTACATACATACATATACATTTTAATGTACATAGTATTAAAAGGAGAACAGGGATCCTTAATTGCATAGATGAATTCGTATCTCTGATTAGTAATATGGGCATTTCCAAAGCTTGAAAAGCATTATTGCAAGCCCAGCTACCACTCTTGGAAGAATAAGATAATACGTTCAAATGCTGTTTCTTGCCTGATTAGGCCCATCACATCCCATTTTATTTCTACCACATTTTTAACTGGACACAGACATATATTTTATGTTTTCTGCCTTGTTCTACAATTGACTGACAACTTGTGGGAGTTCCTATACATATACTCATACAGCACTAACAGCAGTAGAAGAAACCTTACTGATTGATAGACTGTAAAGTCCAGAAGTTAATGTGAAAGCATAACTACCACTAAAGATAGTGAAGGTAGAAGCTAAAAGCAATTCGATGTTCTAGAAAAAATACCCTGGTTGCTTCTTTTCAAAATTATTTTTGTCACCTTTAAGACAACTATTTTAAGAATTTTTCCATCCCCCATCTTCCTGATAGCATTTTTCAACCAATTTTATTTTAATCGCGAGTTTTTCCACTTGATCAAGCCATACGTATACAACTCAAATAGCTAAAATATGGCACATTCAACATTTTGGAAAATATTTTAGAAATGCTAGTGGCCTGAAAATCATATGAATTGTCAAAAAATCCCAAAGGTTAGTCTTGTAAGCAGTGAGAGTCTTATGTTTATCCAAAGCTTTTAAACAGTTTCTGAATTTCATCATTCTTCAATATGGAATCATAACTGCAAGGAGAAAGTCAGCTCCACCATGTTCTTTTTGCAGTTTCACTTTTGCTTACAGCTGGATCAGAAATTACAGAAAATCATGAAGAGACATCATGTTTTTTCTGCTACCAGAAAGAGCTTTAGGATCTTTTTTGATGCTAATTATTTTATTTTTTTCATTCTTATTTTAGCAATAATCATGCATCTGATTTTTAAAGTGAAATTAAATGCATTTTTTTAGGTCAGAAATCTGCTTTTCTTTGTGCCTTTTAAGAGTATTATTGACAGTATGCCTAAGTACCAAGGAGAAGTCATACTTACACTATGAATCATCTCAGGACAGGAGTGTGACCTAACTTGTACAGGGCAGTAGTGAAAAGTAGTGCAAAGTAATGGTGAAATTTAATTGAATACTTGTTATTTCCTGATTGTTTTTCAATAGTGTCATTGTGCTCAGGAGGATAGTAGGAGCAGTGTGGGGTTCACAAAGCATGACAACACCGGTCAGTCACATCAGCTTGGGTGAAGAGGAATTTCGAAATAAAGTGTAAAACATGAGAAAAGGTCCTTCTTTTGCATTGCTGAAAATCCCACTGACGTCTGTGGGAGGCAGGATACCTGGATCTCAGGCATTACACTGCAAGAAATGGTGAACAGGATCTTAGCAGGAATCCAGACAGGGAGGAGAAAGGAAAACCCAAAAAGATTTAAAGATTATATGGACCTAACCATGAGGAATGCTGGTTAGGAGAATGCTTTCTTCTTTGTAATTTGGAGGAAAGTGAATATTTGTGAAAGACTGAAAAGGATGTGATTGCCGCAGTGGGGAAAGGAATCCCCAGGCACTGCAAAAACAAAAGAGTTTGATTCTGAGGTATGTGTAAGGTGGGAAATGATAAAGACCTTTTGTATCCACACTGAGAGGGTACAAAATGGCATATGTATATATATATAAAATTCAGATATTGCAGATATTTCTGTTCTTTTGACATATAAATAGAATAAATCCTAGGAGCAGAAATGTCACAAATCTACTTACGTAATTTCCTTCAATTGATTGCTAATATGTGATTTATTATCTTAAGTCATTAAGCAGGAGTAAAAATTTGGGATGTAAATTTTGCTAGCCAGAGAAAGACAAACATCTGCTGTTAATTTTCATGTCATTTTTAGAAAGACATGAAAGGCATGAAAGCCAAGGTTGAGATCTTCTGCTCATGTTCATGTTAACATGCCGCTTGCAAACAGCAGAGCAATACAAATCTTAATCAGAGTTGAAAAGCATGAAATACTAAATGTTCTTGGAAGGGAAGTAGCCAACCAAAATTAGCACCAAGGGGTAACAATACAGAATTGAGAGGCAGCTCCTGGATTTTCTGTCCTGCATTGATACAAAAACATTTTGGCAGAAGAGAATTGTGACAAAAAATGCAAGTACAGTGCTAAAATTCAAACTGATTTACCTGTCTTGAAAACTTTAATTCTGTAGCAAATGTCTCTGTATACCAAGACAAAAACAATTTGCAAAATGTTAAGCTGCTTCAGCTGTAGTGCAAGGATGGGTTTCTTCTGAGAAATTGTGTTAAAAAGTTTCCAGTCAGCTCTGATCAAAATATTTCACAGGCACTAGAAACAGGTGGGTTCCTTAAATTAACCCTGACATTCCTGATGAAAATCACTATCTGCTGATGAACTAAATGAAAATACACGGAAAAGCTAGTTGGTCACTCTAATGTGGGACTGATTTTTTTTCCAATGAAATACATTACAGACCCAGTACGGATGGAAATGTGTCACATACCTACTTGTAACAGAAACAACGTTGCAGCTGACAAGGTCCTGCAGGAAGCAACAAAACCGTTAATTCATCCTTAAGTGAGAGTTTGAGGGAAGCAGCCTGCCTGAGGCCCTCTGATTTGGAAGAGATGATGACATAAAAACTGAATGAATCCTGAGACAGGTGCTAGCAAGATACGCACCTAGAAATTCCAGCTTTTTCATTGCAAGTGATAGAGGGGTAAATAACTATTAGGTAATGGAGAACTTGATCACACATCCTTAATCCTGTCATCCTATTCAACCTGTGTAAATTAATTCCCCCCACAAAGTAAACTGTGTTTAAATTATGTTTCTTTTTTCTTTCTTTTTTTTTTTTAATTTGATTTGTTTGTTTGTTTCCACATATTTAAGCAATGGTGTCCCAAAGAAAGTAAGTTTCAATAATACTAACAAGAACCCAATATTTTCAGCTGTGGCTGTGAATAGACTGGCCCCATTACACTACAAGCCAGCAGGGAGTCAGACGGGTCTGCTAATCCCTGTTACAACCAGGCCAGCTGTACTCTCCCCTCTATCACTGGATGCTTCCTGCAGTTTAGCTGAAATCTACCATTCTTTTTCTCTTTCAAGCTCTTCCAAGCATTAAAACCAAATCAAAATATGCTTCTTCAGGCCCAGTTCATTTCCAACCCAACTGAACAGTTAATACTTGATTGTAGCAGGGGCAAAATCTGTGCCCCGTTCAATGAATTACAATTCCTCGTTGTTACATTAGATGTTGAAATCCACAGAATAATCCTACCTCTTCTATGTCTTGCCCATTAAGGAAACGGCATGGAAGAGGATTATGAAGCATTCCAACATTGTTAACTAGTCAGGGAAAATACAACGTTAAGAACCAAATCTAGACAAAGTGCATAGTTCATCTAGTAAAACAAATTGCTTCTCCTCACGACCCAGAAGATTTTGAGCTGCATGTGAGGAGAAACACTATTTAGCATCAAGTCTTGTTCTCACTGAAGTCACCAATACTGATGACTCTGGGGAACAGAAAAATAGACTGTTGCTAAGGTTGGTTGTGTTTTGTTGCTGTAGTTTCATTTGTTTCACTATTAAAAGGATGATTTTCTTTAAAAATAAAAAAACCTTCCAAACCCCCACCTTTTCACTGTTCCTTCATGAATAATACCAGACAATGAGCCACAGGCTCACTATGTATGCTTGGTTTAAACTTATTAGTTGTTATGACACATCATTTTTACAACGGTCTGTTTAATATACTACAGCCATAAAATACTCGTCAATTAACAGACCTTAATGACTGACCCAAAACACCAATATCCAAGTCTTTCAGATCTTTTTCAATGTTCTTGTACACTGAATTTCTAGCAAAATCAGCTTGCATAACCTTCACCTTTTGATCTGTGGCCAGCTCTGTAACTAACAAAAACCCCAAAACCAAAGACAAACCAGCCTAGAAAACCTGTTTGTACCTACCAAGAAAGAGGGAGAGCTGTAATAAGTAGTTAGAGACATAACCAGACGTCTTGTTAAGTAATGTCCACTATACAGTAAGCAATTGTTCCAACTTTCTTACTCTAAGAAATAATGCAGCACAGGCATAATATTCTCAGTTTACCTGATTGTTTTCAGGTAAATGGTCTGGCAAATATAGGATGAATTTATGCCCTGAAATCAATGGAATTTTTCTTATAAAATCTAACCAACATTTAGTCCTTCAGTAAGGTAAAACAAAACAAATTCAGAAATAAGCCACACGGGACTTCTTTCCCCGGTTATCATAATATTTATAGATGAACACTGTCAGCATACATTACATAAATGACTGTGGATGACAGATCCTGTATGTAAGCACAGCTCTGCAGAATGGTTTAAAAGACTTTTGATGGATAAGATGAGCACTCTAACAAGTGGAACTTATCTTTTTACACAGGAGGAGGGGTAAACAAGGCTGGATGTGATGCAGCATTTTCTGCATTATTTTCAAAAAATTCCTTGCCTGTTTTGACATTTACATTTCCATAGACTGAACCTTCTTTGGGATTTTGCAGCACTAAAAGGCATTTTAGAGAGGCTATAGCTTAAATTTTACAAGGTCAATTAGAAGGGAAAGGGAAATGTGTGTGATTTTTCCAATGTCATTGCTATGCAGGAGTGGAGCCCAGCTGTACATTTCCATTTTTCTCAGCAGTTGATTTATTGCTGTTCATATTTTCAATGAAGTTTCATGAGGAAAAGAAGTAGAAACTCTTATTTACTCATTTTTAAAGGCAAAGCTCCCCTTTAAAGGGGCCCAGTAAGGTCTCCTCTAACTAGATGTTCACATTGTAAATTTTTGCTACTAAACCTGCTTTCATGTTTTATGGGCAACCTGAAATCCAGATGAAGTTTGCTGAAAAAGTGACAGGCAAACTTGGAAATGTCAATAGAATATCGGATTGCAGGCTCTGTGCAAGTGGCAGGAATTCAGGTGCACGCACATGGCAAAAAGTGCATATGGCTTTCGGGAAAATGTCTCTGCTGGTTTGGATTCTGATTTTATCATACAGAAGATGGAGAGCATTGCCTTGAATAGGAATCAGACTTGCTGAATTATTACCCAGAAATTTTGTCTCATCCCTTGGTGCTCACTCAGTAAGAAGAGGCCTTGTGCCAGCCCCTGCAGGAGAGCAAGGATGCAGAAAGATGGCTTTGGGTCCAGCAGGACAATCTGCAACAAATAAGAACCTTTGTTGGAGGATGAGACAAAGTTGTTCCTCTTTGCCCCTCAAAGCTCTTTGCAAACTGCAAGTCTTGACCATCCTGCACTACTCAAGTAATGCAGTTTGAGGAAACAGCAAGCACTCTGACTGCAGATCTGAGATGTAGGTTGCCTCTTGAGTGCAGTTTTAGAGGACATCTGTCTCCATGACAGAAGAAAGGAGGAACGAGTGCCCTTTTTCTTGCCCTCTTTCTAAGCTGCCGTTCTGTGTATGAAAGGGACAAAACATCCTTTGAACCTTCAACCTATAAAAGCAACTCTAGTGGCAAATGACCCCGTCATGGTCCCAGGCTGGGCGAATGGTGAAACTATAAATAAAAGGACATTGTGAGTGTAAATGCAGTGAGTGGGAAAGAACAGAGCAACAGCTGGAGCAGACACCTACAGTGACCTTCTGATTGAAGAGTTCTATAAACAAAATGAGATGGTCTTAAAAAGTGTAGTGATGTTGCAGCCATCTTTCTCGCGGGCAATCAGAAGGGCAGCCAAAACTAGAGCAACATGAAAATGAGGATCAAACAAGCCATTTGGACTTTCTCTGTAACTCCTTGTCTGTACAGAACTGTACTGCTGCAAACAGCACGGTCAGCCAACAAACAAGTACTCCAGATGGCTTTCCTCTGTCTCTTTTATGAATAAACCAATATTTTAAAAAACAATAAAACTCTCATGCTGACAAATGAATTATCCAGGCATAGCTCTTCAGAAAATTATAACAATTCTGCAAAGGAGAGAGCCAAAAAAAAATTTCCGATGTTTCGTATGTCTCTCCTCTCTGTGACAAAGATTTATGTTTGTCTTTGAAGACACAAGCCATTACATCTCTGTTTAAAGTCCTAAGTGTGCCAGAAGCAAAAATCCTAGCTTTTCAAACACCAGGACAGGTTATTGTCTTTTCTTTCCTCTTTTTTTAATAATGGAGTAAAAACTAATTCAAGGAAAATTAAAAGTGAAAAATTAAAAGTTGGTTAATTCAATGTGTTTTAAGATGTATCACTAAGGTTTATACATCTAACTCCTTCTGACCTCAAACTACTTGGGAATCCACTTGTCAGATAGGTTAATGTGCTGCTTTTTGAAATTTACCAAAAAGATAATAAATCAGAATGAAGCATGAAGTTGTTTAGGATACACAGCATTCCAGAATCACTCCCCTTCTAGAAAGTTTACAGAGTTACAAAAATGTTCTGAAAGTCCAGGTAGCAAAATGGATACCTGATTGGCACGAGAACCGATCTTTGCAGAAAGTCCCTTTTGAAGTACTACAGCAACATTTGAAGAGAGAAGCACTCATCATATTCCATGGAAATTGGCAGATAGGAGAGCAAATTGAGGAGTTTACTTTAAGGGATCAGCAAGACACAAAAGACATTTTTAACAGCCTTTTAGACTGCAGAAAGGATGTGCAAAATGAGTTGCTTTATGCTAGTCAGTGAACTCACTTTGTTACCTGCTTATTTCTTGGAGCAGGCAGGACAAGAGGCAGAGGACACAGCATACTGGAAACTCAGCCTACGGCAGGGAGGACAGCTGAGTGAATTAGCACCTTCACAGGTCTTTGTGGGAGCAAGGTATATTTTCTTCCAGGCTGTGTGGGTTCCTTTTTTTATTCACTACTTTATTCTATATTAGCAGGCATAATTTCTGCAGTTTCCTGCATCACCAAATCCAAAGTCATTAACTGTATGCTCCACTAGTTAAACTGATACAACTGTAATTTTATTGTATCTGAGGATCACACACCTTATTTTTCATTAAATAAAGATTTGTTTCTACAAAAAAAACCCCAAACCCCACCAAAAAGAAAAAACAAACCACAAACCAACCCCAAAATAACCAATCAAAACAAATAAACAATAAAAATCACTATCAAACCCTACAAACCCCAACCACACTTGTGATGAGGAATTTTGTATCTTGCAGAAGTGGCTTTTTTGTTTGTTTGTCTATTTGGCTTTAACAACAAAATGGTACAGATCCTGGTCATATAAATACATACTGAGGTATCATTTTGCAAACAGGACCTAGCTCTGCCTGTACAGCTTGCTTAGGAAATTTAAGCAGAAGAAATGAAACTGGACTGCAGTTAGTAGCATTCCATCATTTCTAATCCCCTGGTATTGTTGTTTGATCAATGTTTCACAACCAGAGTACTAAATGTATTAAATGAGCAGTGTACCTGGGGTAATGGTTCTGTCTGCCCTCTGTAACACCTACTTTGGTACCTTTTATCTCATTTTAAAAGAGCTTTCCAGTCTGAATGAATGGAAATCTGGTTTTCAATTCCAGTGTGTTTTTAGAGAAATGTTTTTCTTACTGTGGATTTCTGCCGGCTCCAGCTCTGAGTACTGCTCTCAGGCACACCTGTGGCCCACAGAACTTGGAAAGCCAAACACTGAGATCTCTGTAATTACCCACAGCTTAGACTTTTTAAATTTATAGTATTCAGTATCCAAACAGATGTGGCAGTATAATTAGGCAAATAATACAATCAGTTTGAAAATGGAGCAAGTCTGTTCAATATAATGTCCAATAGACTGCAAAAAATGTGTGGTGTAAATGTTAAAAAAAAAAAAAGGAAACAAGAGTAATGTATCCAGAGCTCCCTGCTGATTTTAGTGCCTCCACATCAGATACGCTATGCTTTTCATTGCTGTATTTTTCTCTCTTTCCTTTTGTTTGTGCCATCTACTTATTGTTAGATACTCATTTCCAACCTGACACAATAAATAACAGATGACTCACTCTGGACTTCAGCCAAAACCAGCTGAAAGATCTCACCGGGATTTGCCCCCAGTGTCAGCAAGCTGTGAGAAAGGCTATGCCCACAACCAGGTAGAACAGTGTCAAAACCTCATCAGTGCAGCCTGACTGCTGGGATCACACCACACACCTCCCTGCACCTTGGATTACATGGATAACACTGCTGCTGTGAGAGAAGCTTCCTCACAACTGAAAAGCCATGGGTCAGTGCAGAAGGTGTAGGAGTGTTTGCAGGGTAGGCTATCTCAGCAGTACCTTCGGAACAGGCAAGTCCTTCATTACCCTCAGCCAGGAAGGTGTCCAGTGGATGGCCTTGTAATCAGTCATAGTGTGGAGGCTTTTTTACAGCTTTCCTCATCAGACATCCCTTGGTTTCCAAGAGAAAACAAGTCTATTCAGCCCCACAAGAAAAAAGAGAGGCATGTTGGATAGAAAATTTCTGGGCCCAGTCCTTGATTTTGGCAGCTGCATGTTGAAAATTTGCAGACTTTTTCACCCAAGTCTGCCACATCCCTGATAGATGTGCTGCTCTCTCAGGTGAATATCCTGGACCTGATGTGCTGTTGGAGTCAGCTGCTAAGCCTCCTTAAAGGCAAGTTTTTCCAACTGAGGTGTAGTCTTGGAGTGACACATACTTTTAAACATGTTAATCAAGGAATCTGCTGGATAGAAGCCATGTATAGAAAAAGAGACAGTGGAAAGAATTATTTTTATTATAGCAATCTGTAAAGTTAATGGAGGATAAAAACTCATTTGACTCCTAAATAAATTCTAACTGTCAATCTTAAAGTATTTATACAAAACATTCACCAGGATTAATGGCTAATTTCCTTTGAAGAAAAGAAAGGGGACATTAATTCTAAAGGCACTCTATTTAACTGTTTCATCAAGAGCCTGTAAGTTGAAAACCTTAAAAAACCAACCAACCAACCAACCAACCAAAAAACAAACCTGGCACTTGGATTTCATTTTTAGTCCTCCTTTGCTGTGTTCCACAAACTACTTTACAGGTAAACTATTTATTTGTATTTACAGATTTTAAGGGCAGAAAAAGGTGGTAAAGAGCACACATTCACTTTTTTTCTAGGCCATTACACTCTTTGAAAGAAAGCATATACTTTTAGAGTGATCCATGTCTAGAAGGGCTCAAGGGACACAGTAATATAAAAAAGTTTTTAGTATTGGAGCAAGACCTGCAGGTACAGCTGTAGCAATATCCAGCACTCTGCTGTGCTAGATACTGTACCAAGGGAAAAGACCTGCAGATCCCTGTAAATGGGAGGAGAAGTTTTAGACAAACACCAAATTCATTTTTTCAAAAGTTCTCCCTATCATCACTATAGTTAATCCACTTCTTGCCAGATACAAGAGAGGAATATAAAAGTTGTCAGGAAACAGAAAGGTGACAAGAATCTTCCCCTTTTTTACAGTTTTTCAAAAAAAGCAAACATGAATTTTTTAAATTCTTTTCATTCACTTGTCACTTGCCTAATGGATAAACAAGAGATATTAAAACCAGGCCAAAAAATAATCAGTCTTCTACAGACGTCCAAAATATTTCCTTCACTCTATAATCTTGGACCCTTACAGGAAAAATATACTGGACAACAATTAAATCCCATAATATGAACAAATATAAATAATTGGAGTCAACTTCAAATGAATGAGTGTCTTCAGGGAGTGAAAACCACATGACATTTACTAGAAACACATTTTTATTTTTATTTTTATTTTTATTTTTATTTTTATTTTTATTTATTTTTATTTTTATCTTTATCTTTATTTTTAACTTAATTTTTATCTTTATTTTTATTTTTATTTTGGAGCCTGGACTCGTTTCTGACTTTCCAGTCATTTTACAACATCACCTTCCATCATCACTTTTTTTTTCCTGAGGAAGTACATTAAGGCTATTGAATTGAAGGCCCAAAAGCTAGAAAGCATTTGGACTTTATTAACTTTTATTTAATAGAAATAAAATCTGATGCAGGGTAGAAGGAAAAATTTTAACTGTTTTTTTTTTCATTTTTTTCAAGTAGATGCAAACTTAAAAGGAAAAAAAAATAAAAATCAAAGAAAAAAGGTGAATTATATGCATAAATTCTCAAAATAGTCACACAAATATACATCCACAAAGATGTTGGCAATAGCTGGAATTTTATAGCTGCAAAAACTATTAAACATAACAATCCATTTATGGTCAGTTTGGTATTACCATCTGCAGAACAAATGAGGAACAAATAGAGAATGGTTTTCTCCTGTTTTTCTGAGGCCTCCCATGCCCATCAGATTTTTAGGCAAAGCCAGAGAAAGGAACACACCCTCAGTTTTTGAAATGAGGTTAACAACAAGTGGTAGCTGAGCTGAGTTGCATGCATAAAGAAAGATAAAACTAGAACTAGAAAAATGCCCATGAGAGAAAGGAGAAAGAGAGCTAAATTAGCCATCACAGAACATAAAGCTCATGTCATCTGAAAGAACCAGATTTGCTTAAAAGAAGAAATAACTGGCAAAGGCCACCCACTGAAGATCCATTCATTTCCATAGCTGACTTTCTTCTTAAAACTATTTGAGGAAACAGTTTGTCCTGTTGGGTTCTCATGAAACAACACACAGAATGTTAAGAAATTAGGATCTTCTTTCAAAAATTTTCTCCATCAAGAGCACAAGGGGATGTCTTCCTGCTAAAGGCATCAGCAACAACCATTTGCATTTTCAGCTTTTCTCACAATTCTGTACTTTTGGAGATCCTCTAACATTAATTGATCAGTGCTCCAGAGATATCTGCACAGACTTGGGTGCTTTGGGGTTTCAAAAGTCTGCTTTAAGTACTCCACTTAAAACTCTCAAGAGGAGAACTATAGTTGCCTACATATTGGTAGACTTTGATTTTTCTTCAAGGAATTTGACCCAAGGCATTTTCAGTCAGATATGGTCTCTGTTTCCAGGATCACTTGCTCCTTTCTGTCATTTGGGGGTGTTTGGATAGGGATTGTTTTAATTTTTGCACCTTCAGATGCAACACCAAGTATCAGCCATGTCATACACAAAAAAGTTCTGCTTCACTGGGCTTCTCAGTATCATATCAGCTTTGTCTCTGTATTTCATTTGACAGAAAACCCCCTCCTAAAACCTAACTAAAAAAGGATTCCAACCGCTAAGGTTGCATTGTATTTCAGCTAAAAGCACATGTTTAGGGCGATCTTATAAAATTGTTACCTATCAGGTGAGAGGAATCTCTCTTGCTGCTGTGCACCAGACTAAGCAGAAGTATAAGGCATTTCTCAAGGCAAAGGAGGCCATCCACCTGAGGAGTCTGTTTTGCTTCCTCACCCACATAGAAAAGGTGCATGCTTTTCAGAAATAGGGTTTGTAGGACATTGTAGATACCGTAATATACAAACAGACCCTCAAGCAAACAAAAAGAACTGTGCTCAGAATTCCCTGGCCACCTGCAGGAAAGGTCAAATCTGGCCTAATATTTCAAACTACGGTAACTTGTAGTGTCGATGTCTTTAGCACAAAAAATTTTCCTAATATACAAAGACTTTGACGTTGAAGAATGGTGTTTCCCTTCACAGTAAGGAATAAGTAAGCACTGCCTCCCAGCACTGCGTAATGTGGAGCTGCATATGTTAGGAAATCCTGACTCCCAGTGGCAAAGGACTAAAATGCTCCTGAGACTCAGTCTGCCAAAATGTAAGATCATTACTACCAATTCCAGCCATAACGAATCACAACAACTAAGAATTTAGAAATACAGCTAATGATGAGGAAATTTCAAGCAGAATCAGCACTCTGGAATCCCAAAAATACATGATTAAAAAGTTTAAAACTACATTAAACAAGTATTAAGTCCCTCTGCATTTTCTAGCGTGTTTTTACAGCTCAGTCTGAGTTGACTTTTTAAACAATAAAGCTTCATGAAAGGCAAGGTAGGTTTTAAATTCAAACCATGCATATGACTGCTACATTTACCTTGACAAATTCATTATATTCTACATGGGTCATTAAATGTAATAATTTAAAATCCTTAATAATGCTTTGTGGAATCTGTAGCTGCCTACTGTAATTTCCTACCTCCTAGAAAAGAGATCCTTCTCTCTTCTCTAGGACTGTACAGACATGGTCTGTGTGTCATGTTTTGTCTTTCTCTAACTGGGATTTGGAACGGTAGGGTCCCTATGAATCAAAGACTCATTCATTTTAAGTATGATTCAAATATTTCAACCCTGGTTTTGGTCCAGCAGACCAGAACTGAGATGACAAGGCAAAATGATCTTGCAATCTTTCTGCTAGCTCTGTATGTTCTGGACACAATGCAAGGACAATAGCAGTATTTCCAGGAACAAATCCAAGATAAAGTGGAGAAAATAGAATACTTTGCAACCAGAGCAGGAAAACTCAGATCATATTTAACAGGTATTATACTGCTGGCAATAATACACAGAATTTCAGGAAAAGAAACAAATATTTAAGACTCGAGGAGCTGTTAAATTAACAAATGAATGAAGTCTTAAATGAATGAAGCCTGTCTCAAAATGGTCTCCTGAAACACTGCTTGAACACAAGCACTGGCCTGACTTGTAAGAGAGTGATGAACCATTAACAGTAACAAGAATGGTGACCACGTGAGCCACAACACCCTGCTTATGCCCTGACATCACATGAGAAGAGTGAAGAGGCCAAACTATAAATCTCAGAGTATGCTGTGGCCTTGTCCATAAACCCAGTATGTCTGAGGTGCTATGTCAGTAGCAGATGATAAAACACAACTGTAGTTATTACACCATAAAAGCAGAACAAACAAGACTACATCAGTACCTGAAATGCTAATCTTTGAGTAGAGATGTGACAGACTAGCAGCAGGCTCACAGATGACTTGCTTTTTTTCTTCTTGTAAGTCTGGTGAGTTTAAACCCTATCAGCCCAAGAACTCACAGACCACGTAACAGAAGGGTAACAAGTGTAACAGAAGCCTGGCTTTTCAAATAAGTATAGCAAACTAGATCCAAAATACCGGCACTCTGACATCACAACAGTCAATTAAAAGGTCAGGGTCTTCATCCTCAAAAAGGTCAGTCATTCAAAATCACTCATCTACACAAAATACAGGTAGAGCCTTCAGGGAAGCCTGGATATTCATTCGGAAGAGGATAAGCTCAAGTTCTACGTGTGCTTGCCTCTCAATACAAGCTTGGGAAACTAAAGATCTGTGTCCCAGCATCAACTAAGTAGTGTTCTGAGACCTCACAGCTGCCAGGTTCTTCACACAGCTGCAGGCAGCTTTTGAGCTTAAGAGACTTCGCAGAGTCCTGCATCTAGCGATAAACCTTGGAAACAAGAGTAGTGAACCTGTAGATATTGCAATCTCTCTCTGGACCTCAGTCTGCTGAGTTTTACCCAATGAACCACCTACTGAGATCTCCACATAAAACACTGAACATAGGAAACTGCATTCCACTAGCCTCCCAAAGCACGAAAACTGCTCTCCTTAGAATCCTGTAGCATATGCTACCAAGTGTGGACTCCTTAAATTAGTTGTGACTCATTATCAACCGATGACTGAGCTCAGGACATCAGAAAGAAATTCATCACGTGACCTCAGAACTAATGTTCTAGAAGACTGTGCCCTCCAAACAAGGCTTGCCTTCACACCAGCACATAACACCAGAGGAACCTACACCAGAAGAACGTCAGAGAATTTTGTACCCTGACATCAGAGTAGCAAGACAGTGGTGCTGAGCCAGAAATTCTGAAGGCACACAAATATTAAAACAGCAGGATCAGATTTATTTATCCACAAGCCACACACAAGCGCGTGCTTCAACCTCAGCCAGCAAGATGATGTGCCACGCTATGAGCTCATGTGGTGTGGGCTTGGGATCTGTCCCACAGAGCAGCAGCTGAGCACAGCTTCAATCAAAGGAACCACCTGGACAGGATGGTACATCTCAGCACGGAGAAAGATGACTCTCAGTCATCCCACAAATGCCAAAAATAATGAACAAATGTTCCACAAAATCTAGCCAGCTCCAGCCAACTTTAAAAAAAAAAGGACAGTAGCTGGTTTACTCTTTTTTGTGGTATAATGCAGCCATTCACGTGTTATAGCTGGCCTTTTAATGGGATTTGCTCTTGCATAACCCATATAGCACAAAGGAAGCAGAACAACGACAGAAGGTCCAATCTAGACATTCACAGGTTCTTGCAGCCTTCACATGGATAAAATATCACCAGATGCTCACACAGAAAATTAGTTCAGCAAGCTGCATAAACAGGGTCTTTCACCCAGAAACATGGTAATAATGTTTAGGCATTTCTGATGACTGCTTTCCCTGTATTGATCCCATCCCATTCCCCCTGAGCTACGTATTCATCAGACCCTTCCCATTTGCTTATTACTACAGCAACTCAGTGAGTAGACGGGAGGCAGCATTTTCCTTTCTCTCCCATGGGATTTTTATCACAACTAGGCTAAATATTAAACTCTAATACATGGTATTGGTCTTTGAGCTTCCTACATTCAACGTTCTTTCAAAAGTAGCTGTTGTATTGCCATTCCCAGTAAAGGAAGACATAGTTAGGTAGGTGTTTAAACAATGCACAATGAAAAGACTAGTGCAAAAATCCTGTAAATCAATAAAAAAACAATTTGTTTTCTTTTCCTGTGAAATGTATTTTATAATCTATAAGAAGGCATCACATCTAAACTCTTGCGTACAGGCTCTTGTAACTCTTGTTACAGGCTTTGTTACCCCGTCACCTCAGCTCGGAAGACAGCAACTTATGATTCACTGCTGTTTAGCTTCTAGAAAGGAATGCTCACGATCAGCAATAGCAAGGCTGGTACAACACAGTACAAGGCCAGCCTGCCCTGAGTGCTGACCAGCATGGGTGAATAGGAAGGTACACTTCCTAGGAAAATAAACACTGCACAGCAGTGGCTACAGGGACAGCACAGAGATCTTCTTCCTCCTGCAGCCTCCTAGAGCTCCTGATTTCGAATTAGACCATTAGGATTCTTTATACTTTCCATAACTTGCATCTTATATTAATTTATACAAGATTCTGCCTTTTTGGTTATTTCAGATATAACTTTCAAAATGTGTTTGCAAGTGTAAGGGCTGGAAAATTACATTTTGTGTTTTAATACTGGACCAGCTCACTGCAGATTAGCCGTGAAACTGGGAAAAAAAGGGACAATTTAGGAGACTTCCTTCTCTGGACAGACAATAGGCCCTCTTTTGAATCACTCATTTTAGTTCCCTGGTTTGCTGAGACCACTGAGGCCTGAATGAGTTTCCTCTGAAATGCAGCACTGGTTTCCTTCCAGAATCTGATTAATGTTATTCTGGCTATACAGGAGAGAAGGATTAGCACCATGTTTGTCACAGTTTGAATTCTAGAATAATTTTACTAACTTTAGGACACTGATGGAGGGATAGCAATTGCCATTTTGCTAAGATAAAATGAAGGGTAGGTGATCTATTTTGCCTGAAGGAATATGTTTTTCCCATACATCCTGCTCCTGTGACCACTGGAAAAAGCAAAAAGGATAGGGATTACATCTGGAGTTCTGGTTTAGCTTATTCTCTCTGAATTGTTTAATCTTCATCACCTGCTTTTCTTGAATAACGCAACCTAAATATCTCCATTGAAGAATAGAATCAATCTTCTAAATTTTTTTTGCCTTGTGACCTATGAATGTCAGTTCATTCAGCACTTTCTGTCTTCAAAGCAAATCTCTCCCCAAGGTAGCCCATGTGGTACAGGAGGTAGTTATTACTCTCATTTTCAGCGGTGTCAACAACCAGCAACAAGTCAATTGTCTAAGAGCTGGCAGAATTTTCTTCCATATACGTATTTTCACAAATTCTGTTTTGCAAGATTTGTACTTATATGCTGGTGGCAGAATGGTAGGAGATAAAGACTGGTGACTGAAGCTGATAAAACAATCTCTCACACAAGATTTCTGTCTGTAAGGAAACATCACAGCAAACTTGCCACCATCTATAAAATGCTCTTCCTTCAGAGCTGTACTACACAGTTTACTTTTGGATTTAGTCTTACTGGGAAAATAAACAAGTCCTGGCATTTGTCAAGCACCGTGAACTTTAAACACTGTGCATATAAATACCAAAGAGGAACTATAGAAAGAAAAATCCTTATCACCTTAGAAATACAGAAGAAATAAAGTAGCAAAGCACCAAAGCAGTTCCAAGGTAAACCTGGTAAGTTTTAGAGCAAATGAAAAATTAGTCACTATTAAAAAAATGTGGATTAAGGACTTCTGCATTGCCAGAGGCACAGAAAGCAAGGTGTTTTTGAACAGTTAGGTGTTGCCAACAGAAGAGCAATTACTCTCTCATTTCACAGGGAAATGAGATCCCAGTGAAGCAGCAGTGGATATTCAGCTTCCTAGCAGACCTGTAGATGAAAAGCAAAGAGTCTGCTGGGAAACAAGCTTCCACATGCCAGCTTTAATTTTCATGATTCTCAGCATCACATGACACAGAAAATTATCTGAACCTTATGAATTTTAGTGGGGCCAGAAGACTTTGTTTATAAAAACACAGCATAAAGGTCCATTAAAGGAAACAAGTGTTCCAATCTTAAGTGGAAAGAAAGATTTTACACACAAAGTTCCACATGATGCTCCTTATCTCATACACAGTAGGGAGGTCCTTGCCTCACTTAAATCAAAATGAGACCTATGCACTGCCTTGGAAGTATCTGGTATTCAGGCAGGTCTTCTACACATGAATGGATTTAATTTATTAGTCTACTATAAGATGTGGTAATTAAATATATATTTAATATTTAATTATATCTTTAATTAATGTATTTTAGAGATTTAATAAATTAATATATTTTGTCACATCAAGTCTAATGCAGGAAAAAGGAATCGAGCATAGGTCTACTATTCAGGTCACTTCTTAGCAAGAAACTGCCATCAGCAACACTGGCATCTAAGGAACCCAGGAACAGCAGTACCTGTTCATTCCTTCCTCATCATCTAACAAGTTTAAGAAAAATATCAATGATCAATAGGAAGAAAAAGGTGCTTATTAAACTTTTTGTTATTTTATGAGAATGTATACTATCTTTAAAAAAGCACTGCCAACTTGCAGCCTTTCAAGATTTTAGACTAAAGTACATTTAGCTCATTAACGATATCATTAAGGATAGGTCAGCAATTTGGAAAAAAACACACTGGAGCAACGTCACCAGGGACAAGAAAAGTTGCTTTGAAAGCTGGAGAACATATGCTAGACATAAACTAGCAGCTTCACATACCAGGAAACTGAGGATCTAGGCAATGCTATTAAAATGAAAGCATTTGCAGCAGAGAGAAAACATCAGAAATAGCAACAGGGAGAGATTCACATCTACACACTGGGGTGTGAGCTGTTACTGGTCTGACTAGTTTTCTGTTCTCCCCAAGTACGCAAAACCTTCAGGCTCCAAAGTTTTAGGAGAAAAGTAAAAGGAATCAAGCAAACCATATGTAGTGGACACTGTTTCATCCTGAAGGAACAGGGTAAAGAAATGCAAGGAAAACCATTCCCAATTAGTAATGTAACAATCCACCACTCAATTACAAGTAGAAGATGATGCAGTTTCCTTTACCTGCCCATTCTCCCACTGACCGAAAGAAAGCCTAAGGCAAAGAATTCCAGATACGTGGGGAAAGGTATTTCATAAATCTGATGCATTTTACTAGAATCCAGAAACACATCAGGCCCCCGACAAGACTGAGTAGCTGATGCTGGAACACTTCCATGGCAAGTGAAGGTAGTGAGCCTGTAAGAATCAGACACTCTTTGCCTGGAAAATGCCTCTTTCCAGCACACTGCTACTCTCTGAGCCTTGGCAGAGAAGTGAGAAGATTAATCAAATCATATTATTTCATTCTTCCCAGGAAATGTCCGGGACTTAGATTAGAATAACATCACTACATTACACCCAGATTTGTAAACTATTAAGAAAATCCAAACTAAACAATGATTTCTGATGTTGGCCTGAGAAGAAATGTTTCACTCCTTTTCTGGAAACTACACAAATCCAAAAGACTAATTTTATTGTAATTGTTTACCATTCATAGAGACCAAAGATAGGTTTAAACCAAATTTTTGAAAAAGAATACTCTAAACAGACATCAACACTACTTCTTACAGTGAAGAGTTAAATTATAGCCCAGACATTTCCAGGACAAATTCATACTGAAACGAGAAAAAAATATTTATCGTGTCACATTACTGACACCTTCAGACAGAAACCCACAATTGTGCTGCTGCTTGACAAGCAAAGACAATGTCTGAATCACAAGAAAGGTAACATTAGCTTATCTGTAACAAGATAAAAAAATCATTACTGTTTTAGCTTAAGAACCCAGTTTCCTCACACTAAAGCCGTCTTAATTTTCCCTTTATGCTTTTCCTCATAAGTAAGCCTGGTCAAATGAAAAAAAAGGTGTAAATATTACACTTACGAAAGTATTTACAAACACTCACAAACAACCCAAAGAATCACCCACTATTCAAGGAATACTTTAAATTTGAAGAGATTTCACTGTTTCCCACATGTAAAAATAATGCCGAATAACTCCTTTAAATCAATGCCCCTAAAATTTTAAAAAACCCCTTCTATTTGATGATGGAATCAAAACACAAACTTCCACAGCTGCCAGTCTTCTCTTCTGCACTTCCATGTTCTGTTTTCATTTTCTTTTCCTGTGGTTGGTAATAAATCTCAGATATGTCTACAGAACTTCAAGGGCATAGTATGAGTAAATTAGACCAAGATTATGAGAGGAAAAATTTAAAAAATCTTAAGAATGTGAAGAATTCTTCACTGAGCCCAGTCTAAGTTTTTTTTCTGGGGTGTTTTTTCCTCTCTGACTTGGAATCACTGCAAGAACTTTACACAGTGAATGGGTAGAAAGTTCCTTGGGTGACTACATTTTCTCACTTAATCTCACTTCCCTACAGCCAGGACACTGCTAAAAAATCCCCATAAAATTTAGAGCATGAACAGATCAATGTACAGGACAATATTGTTTTCTGGTCCAGTAATTATTTTTCGTTGTATGTTTCCTTGTAAATACACCCTGACACCTGTAATGGTACGAATGCAATTTTTAAAACCTTAATTTCACTAATATGAAATCTGTATAAAACTAAGCAGCTGTAGCCTAACAAAAATCAGTTTTAAGTTCTTATCTTATTAACTGAAAGACACAACTACTGAGGTTCTGGATGAAACAGCCATGCAATTTCCTAAATTCTAACATGACAGTTGTGCCTGGTTGAGCCCGTATTTCCAGAATTTTAATCAGCAAATTTAGTGGAATCAACAGTATCTCAGTAATATAGTAAGTGACTGAAGCTGAGTTTATTTGTCAAAGTATGCAAGCACTTGCAATTACTTCTAGGTAGTACTTATTTTTTGTTATTCCTAAATTTATTTTTTAAATGATTCTGAGCAACACTGTCATAAAGACTATGATTATCAGGTCTGTGTTTCAGATGAGAAACCTAAGTCTGAAGCACTTCAAAAACATTACATGAAAAATAAATTAAATAAAATCACTTCCACTATGGTACAGAATGAACTAAAGAAACTACTTTCTTTAAAAATCTACAGCAGTTAATAATATAAAAAGCAAACATTTGTGTTGTGCATGTGCTTGGGACAATTATATGTGTCTGTCCACAGAAAAAACAACCCAAACAAAAAACCTGTTAAAACTGTAATCTGCATCTTTTTATTTATAAAAAGTACAGCAAAATATTAATGAATTTATGCATACATTAGGTGTTCCTTTGTGGGAACTACATCTTATTTAGCAGGTGCCATTGTGTGTTCATCAGAATTGCAATCAAATGGCACTCATACTAATTTCATAATTAATGAAAACCTTCCAATACCTTGTCTCATGGCAGAAAGTCAAGGTTCAGTAATTTGAATTGTGGAGGTAGAGATGATCTGAAGAAAGAGGAGTCTTATAAAGGAATACACCCAAAAATATTGAAGGTTTTTTAAGCATAAAGGAAATCTTTAAAAACAGAAGATTACTCAAAAATATTTGCAGCAACACTTTCCCTCCACAGGTCTTCAGAAGATAGAAAATGAAAGTCGCATTCTTAGCCAGCTGTGAGAAAATGGATAGCTCAGATTTCTCTTCTCACTTTGACTGTGCCTTTAAATGTCAGTTCTAGTATTTGCAGTCACTGCTCCTCTTGCAATTCAAATCCATGCAGGCAGTGGGAAGCTCAGTCACTCCCTGAAGCTTCTGGTGTGAGTTACCCAAGTGTTTCTTAGATGTAATCCAGACTGGTCATTCAGGTGCTACACACAGAGTAATGCTTTTCAGATTTTCTTAGCTGCATCTTAATTCAAGTGGGGATCAAACAAGTCATTAGACCACCCTGCTTCCATGTCAAAGTCTTTCAAAATCTTCTTTTGATTTGATTATTTTCAAAAATCTTGGCTCACGCTTGCAGGGAATTGAGAACTTCAACAAGATTAATTACTCTGCTGTCTTCCATCACTTCAATGCTTCTGTCATGTTTTCAAAGGTTAACACTATCCTCAGAGATACAGGTAAGCATTAGCAAGTATTCTCAAAGAAAGAAATATAGATACAGGGCATTATTGTCCCAGATGATAAGTCAGACTGTCACAACCTGGGCCTCTTAACCACTGTACCAGCTGTGCCTACTGTAGTAATCCCCAGGCTCGTTATGATTCTTTGCTTAGGATTTAAAGCATAAACTAGTACCAGATAAGCTTTTACTGTATATATGACACAACAGGACACTAACCATTTCTCCTCATTTAAACACAAGTCGGTCTTCCATCTATGTTTCCCTTCCCTACTATGTTTGTACATTGTAGCACCACTTCTCTGTAGCAAGGTAGTTACAGACAAAATGTCAGAGGAGGGGACTGTGATATAAAAAGAAAAATGTACCTAAACAAAAATAGATTTACCTTTGTTGGCACTGGCTCACAGACACACACACACACAAAATCCTTAAATATTCAAAAATCCCCTGTCACTTCCCTACTCTCCTTGATCTGCTGCAAAGTTATGAGGGTTCACTTTTAACTACAGTGCCAATTGCAGCAGAACACCATGGTGTGATTGAGGATGAGAAAAAACATAGAGAGAGGATGCCTACACAATATACACTGAACACACATGCACATAGCCTGACTTTTTTAGATGACACACAGGGAACAATCTGGGGCCACATATCCTCTTTGCCCCATGTGTTCCACATCACTTACCCAAGAGCAAATACATGTGTGAAATCAATCTGAACC
>NW_008237953.1:274485-288647 GCF_000691975.1 Corvus brachyrhynchos
AACCGCTAGGATCTTTCATCTCTTCACTGATATCAAGGATTGCATATGGCATAAGGCAAAGGTGAATCAAGCCTCATGATCTTTACAGGGAGTTTTGCCTCAAGAAACTACAGGCAGTCACTGAAACAGAACTCAAACAGGTCTTGTTGAAACAGCACCAAGTACTGGTAAATGCAGAAATTTACAACTTGAGATTTGCTCACAGCATTCCTTCCTATAAAATGGCTTGCAGTGTAAAAAAAAAAAAAAAGCTGGAATCAAACTAGTTTACATGTAAAGAACATGGTGTACAAGAATATTTCTGTGTCAGTGAATTGTGTGCATGTTTGTGACAAATGAGGTAGATATTTTTTGTTGTTCCAAATATGTTCCAGCATATACTTATTTAAGGTCTTGGCCATGCTAAACAAACTTTTATCTTCAGTCTCTTTCAAGGCAGGCATTTTGTCTAACTCTTGGACACTGGAAGTGCATTCTCTTCATCCCCAGGTTGTGCAGGCTTGCTGTTTCCTCTTAATGAAAAAAATGAGTATCTCAGTCCTCCTGCCATACTAAAGAAAATGAACAGTGGTGTCACAGATATCTGATGTTACATATGTCACTTAATAGGTACACACCTTTTCTTCCAAAGGGCTAAAGAACACTAGCTATCATAAACTAGGAGTGCCTGAGAGCTATGCAAACCATCTGAGAAAGCAGCTCCGAGCAAAGATCAGTTACCAAGATTCACACACATGGATGTAACAGATCATCCAAGCACAGAAAGTAACAACTCACAAGTTAGAACTTATTTTCAATGGGTACAACTCATTCAGTCAGTGTTCTCACTTCCCACACCACACTTGGCTTTTACTTGGAAGCCTTGCAGCTCAGGAATGCTGCTCATAACAAAAGAAAAAAGAACCAATTCAATTCCACCCAGTAAAACTGCAGGCATATTTCTACAATTAGGCCCCACCACAGTAGGAGTTAATACCTGAAAACGGACATGAAAAGATATAACTAATGTCATAACTGTAATGAACTTTACATCCTGAGGGAGTGCTTCTTCAGGCCAGTAGTTTCAAAACAGCATCACCCAAATGAGTCAAATCAATGAAACATAAAACTAGAGCTCACTAAGAATTTGACAGCTTTAATAAATAAAGGCTATTCAAGTTTCACTTACCAAATATTTAGCCCTACAAAGTTTAACATGGAGAATATGTAATCTCCACCAATCAACATTCCGATGTAAGCAATGGATATATTCTGAAAGGAAACAAAAGTCATGCATTTATTTAGTCAGACTTCATCTCCATGAATACAAGTGATACCAACTAATTCACTTTTCTAAGGAAATAGCTATACTGTGTTGCTGACCACTCTAAAATCAGCCTTTAAATTAATTTCATGGGATGTCAGCCTTATGGATAACATAACAATGAAAAGAATAATAAAATCAGTATGTTTTCTAAATGCATACAATGCACTGAGAGTGATGAGTGAATTTCTGGGAAAAAAATTAGCTATTTGATATTAGGTAAAATGAAGCTAAGGTCACCTTTTGAAATTTATTTCTTTATCATCTTCGGAATTCAGATCCCATTCCTTAAAACTGAGGTTTGGGTTCTCCAGCATAAAAAGGATGCCTTAAAGTTACGTAAAATTACTTCATTATTACCTTAAAAGGGTTATCTTCTTACTTTTCCAACTAAATATGCACTGAAATCACTTGGTACAGGTTCAAGACAGGAACAGTTTAAAGATTCTACCTCTCACCCACCCCAATCAAGTTTTGGAAAAATTGTCCCCTAAAGACAGACAGAAAGCTGCAAAGCGTGTAAAAGTTTACCAACACTTTGTTGCTTTCAAATGTTTTAGCAGCTAGCCTGGACAATGACATCAGTCTCTGCTTTCTCTACTGGAAACTGCTGCATCATAAACTGCTAGTCAACTTTAAAGCGGCCCAGAGTGTGTCAAAGACTATTACAGCTTAGAAAGTAGAAATAGTCTTGCTCTGACTTAATGGTTTGATGCAGACATATAAAATTTAAAAGAACACTTTCAGGGCCACAGAATGAAAACTAGATTAATCTTGCAGTTTTCAAAAAACTAAAAAGAGAAGTACCATGCTTCTTTTGCAGATTTTGTTATGCTAAAGGCATTGTTTTCCTTAGTCATGGAAGGGAGCACTTTCAGGACTGTTATTCCTGTGCCTAAGCTAGTTTGAATTCTGAAAGTGTTTTGCCCACAGCTGCATAAGTTTTATCTTTTACTAAAGCTCTTTCAGCTTTACAGTTCTGTGTTTCTCTCCAAACTGGCCTACAAAAAAAGTGCGTGAGCAGTAAGGGATGTTCCCAGACATGCAGTCCTCATCAATAAAAGCAAGATGCACGGTTTTAGATTAAACTGGGTTAAAGAAAACAGACTGTAAGAACACAGGGTTCAGTTTTTAAGACATGCATGTTTTGGTGTTGATCAAATTGACCAGAATTTGTACAAACCAAAATGAAACAGTCCCTTCAGCTAGAACACAAGTGCTCAAACAGAGGCTGAGGTACTTAACCATAAAGCACACTCTGTACTTCAGCTTAGTCGTTATTCTGTACCTATGAAAGCCCTGTGTATCAGCTGCAAGGGAAATTAGTTCAGCCCAAAGTAAAAGCAGGTTAGTCCCTATCAGTTCACCTGGATTTGCATCAGGGCATCTTGACTAACACACAATAACCTAATAAACAGAGGCAGGGGATACTACCTGATGAAATGTGGCTAAATGTACATCTTTTAATTAAAGTGGTTTGAGTTTCTCTGGTAGGAGAAATAAAGATCAATACAAAGAATGCTTTCTAGAGCATACCTGACCTTCAGTGCAAGAGAACAGGGTCACTTTGCGGTGTGACCTTGGTTGGCACAAGCAGTGTCTGAGTATTAGCCCTCATTTTGAGTTTCCATCTCAAAGTACAATCAAGACCGCTGCTAAGCCAATGATCTTCCCAGTCTATCTGAGCATTTTTATTTCCCTCTTCTACTCCATAACTCACCTTGATGGCACCAACTACTGTTGTTGTGAGCGCAGAGTTGTAATGACTGCACAGGACAGTAGAATACATCAAGAGAAACCTAAATAAAGGAGAAAATTTTATAAATTCCTCCCAGGGACCCCGGAAGTTTAGCAACACTTTGAGATGTTCAACATTTTCTGGATCAATACTTTCCTGGGATCTATAATCCCACCTGTTTCAAACCCTAAAAGAATAATTTCTGTGAATCTCTATTTTAAGTTAATGATGTGCACATAGAGGATATTCAAAATATATGTTAAAATGTGCTACTTGAGCTCTAGCAGAGTCATCCCTTTTCTCTGTGCTTTTTATATGTCAGTATTTGAAGTTTGTTTGACCCCTTGGTTGTGACACGTGGAAGATAAGAACATGATGCAACTCATTCTTCCTTTGTCTCTGCAGTTTCAACAGGAACAAAGCATTATTTCATTACTTTTAAGTGTCCCACATTTTTCCAGCTGCTTTAAAGGATAAACACACTGAAACAGTTCCTATACTCAAAGACTTACATGCTATTAACTGCAAAAAGTTAGATGATCAGAAGAGACAGTACAGAAAACATAAAGCTAAATGTCATGTTGTTCAGCACTGCACTGTGAGGTCAAAAACACAGATAGCACTGAGTGGTTATTTACACCATTAGAAATAATTAAAAGTCAAGACATAACCCTGGGGGAAAACCATTTTCTTTGGACTTTAACATAATTTACTAGTGAGTCTTACATTTGAGATTTGCAATTTGAAACACTGTCGTGAAAACATCCTGCTTGATTTCCCTGTGTCCTTACCCCAACAAGCAGGAAAGAATAAATTGAAAGACAAAGAAAAAATTTGTCCAGTGCTGGAAATGTGTTGCCTATTAAAAAAAGAGAGAAAGAGAATTATGTGCTATATAATCAACTGTAAACACATATAAAATATACTTCATATGAAAATATGTAAATTCACAAAATATGTTTAATTCTTACCAAAATTATGAACCATTTATATTACTACTGGAAAGAGTTTAATGCATCTAACTCGAGAGACAACAGAATGACAGCACCCATGATACCTAGACACATGTAACATGTAGAGCAGTGCAGATACACAAGTGCATGCTGTAAGCAATGAACATAAATGCAACACAGAAAGCTGGTTTGGTATTTACTGACAGATACTAACACAATGAATAATAACACATAATAAATAGTGGTGATATGAGACAGACGGAAACAGCAAATACATAAATAATTTCCTCTAAATCTATTCTATACCACAGATATGTTCATGAGCTGCTTTAAAGGCCCAAGCCTGCATTTTTGAGTATTACTAAGGTCTCTCCACAACGCAGGTCAATGAAAAGGCTCAATCATCACTTTGAAGACTCCTCCCTAGGGAAGTGCAGCAAACAAACACAGAGTGCCACACAAACAGTCACTAAGAAATATGTCACAGATTATTTTACATCTCTAGTAACTCCCAGATATGCCTCATTTTAATCTGGTTACTTTACACTCACTACATAAGCACTAAATTCAGCTAAGGCTGAACACATCCCTGAGAAACAGAATAAAGGCCATAGAATAATAGAATAATAGTCCATGCTGAGCCTTCACCATTTGAGGTAATAGGTAAGAGGGAACTTGAGCAGCTCTGCCCTGCTATAATTGTGCTGGCGTGCAACAAAAACCTGCAGAATATAACAGAGAGCCATTCTGGGGCTTCCTTCCTCTTACATGACATCATGCTTTTCTGTCCTCACAGTGAGCCAGCTGGTGAAGGAGAAATTCCAGGAGTAAGTGGGACATTCACTTACAAACGGCAATCTCTACAAGATTACAGAAGTAGCTAGGGGAGCAGAAGCATGTCCGCATGTCCCTATCACATAGACTTGGTACTGATGTTTTGACTTCACAGCAAAAGACATGCTGTGATAGGTCAAGGCAAGACACTCCGCCAGGGTAAAAACTGGTCTGAAAATCTGCTAAGTACAAGGGTTATCTACAATCATTTCCTGACTCATCATTGGTATTTTTCCATTTCTCTGTTTTCTCTGCTATTTGATTTCTGTGTGTCACACTGACACTAGTTATCTGCATCATTTAATAGGACTTCTATTGTTAAGTGACCAAACCAGCATGATGCACAGCAAGCACAATGTATTTCTCTAATAAATACTTATTCTTTTCAGGTAATTGAGCATTAAGTTGTTTGCAGCAAATCAGCCAGTGGGCACAACACACTCTTTATTTTTCCCATGAACTAAACCTAGCAACAAGGTAAACTTCTCTGACCAAGTCTCCCAAAATGTCTCCAACCCTCTGCACTGGAAAAGCAGTTGAAACCTTACAGATATACAAACTTGGGCCCCTTTTCCAATATGGGCAGCTGCTGCATTTTCCTAAACTGGCACAAGGTCATGCTGGACTGATGTCACAAAGAGATTTCACATTCACACCAGACCTGTTTCCACCACTTTCAAGGAATCATAATTTTTCTGCTTAAAGCAGAATTCTAAGAACAAAATGACAAACTCATGTGAGTTCAAGGCACAACAACATACAACAAAGAACATTGCAATGATTTATTACATCCTGCAAAGAATTTTCAGTGGCGAATGCCACGCTTTTCTAGAAAGAAATATGAGTGACTAGACTCATTTTACTATTAAGAAAAAGGCACCTCAGCAAGTATGTGAGGGAGCCAGGAAAACCTTCTGGTCTGATACTTTATGTATCAGGACATACTGCCTACAACACTGTACTAGGATTACCTGGGGAGAATCTTGCTCTCATTCTATGAGAATGCAAAACGTAGGTTACCAAACTAGACTGAGACTAAACAGAAATCTGTCCTGGACATCAGAATGAGAGGAGGACTGCAAATTGTCTGTATACTTGCAATCTCATTTTAGAGCATGTGGCAAATCACACAGAGCAGCTGGATTCTCAACCAATTGTTCTAGCTGGGGGCCTCCAGACATACGTTAGTTCATAGACAAAGAGTCAAATAAGGACTGTCACACAAATTCAGCTTCCCCTTAAGTGAATAATCACAAGCTCTTACCTGTGAAGGGCAAGTCCAACTCACACTTTTCAAATACTCATCACTAACATGGAGGTAGGATTACCTCTTTAGACACAAACAAGAAGCCCAACCCACTGACCAAATGAAACCTTAACAAAATAACATTATTAGTCTGAGATATGCACTATTGCTACTTACCTGCTGAAAGTCTCCAGTAGAAAAGCTAATAATAACTGTTGGAATCACCATGAAACAAGCATTATAGAACAGGACACCATATTTTCCCAACTCCTGTGAGAAATGAAACATGATGTTTGGCATTAAAAGCCATTTGGGAGCAAAACAGTACATATTACTCTGGCAATTCTCCTGACATTACTGTCAGTGAGTAAACAGAATATAACACATCTCAATTTAAAATACAACCTTGCAATCCTTGGATTCAGTATTTCATACTAAGCTGAATTTCCACTTCAGTCACTTTGTGCACACAACAGAGTATTACTACTCTGTTACACCTTGGACACTTTCTATACAACACCAGGAACTTCCAGAAGCACGGGTCTAAAAGTGCTTTGTGTTGACTTCACGTAAGTCTCTGCCTGGCCAAGGAATCACCCAGTCCCTCTACTGCAAATCAACCATGAAAACACATAACAGGAAAAAGAATTCTTCCCCTGGCTGTTCTGTATCAAGAATGCATATATCAACTGAAATGTGAAAGTAAACAAAGTTATTTATTAGTTCATAATGGTAAGTACATAAAAGTCATATAATAAGTAGTCCACTGTTATTATATTGTCATAATGCTAAATTCAATCTAATCACTCCTCAGTTACCTTTGGATCAATTTTCTGCTTTGTATAAACTCCATTTGCTGCTGTGAAGATATCGTTTAGCAACACAAAGATATAGCCCTCCAGATTGAAAGACAGATCAGACCTGGGAAAGAAATACTATATTGCAAATAAGCAAAAAATATGCAATGCATTGCATTACCTTTCTTACCTAGATGAATATTGCAAATGAGGATATGCAAATCCTGTGAACTCCAGCCAGTCACAGGTTCTGCTTCAAGCTTTCTTTGTAAGTCAAAGTACTTTACATTTCTCAGTCACAGGACCATCACAAATTAGACATCAGAGAGTTCCTAGTACTCAGTGTGAAAGTGGCAGGAAATGTTCGGTTTTCATTCAGAGAAGAATTTCACCCATTGCAACCCTGACAACCAGTCCAATTATAACTGACTATACTTACCTATTTCTTTTACTACAAAAAATACCTAGGGAATAAAATCTAAGTGGTTTTTACAGTCAGACCAGACATGTTGTCATCCTTTCTATTTTGACTAGTTACCTCATAGATATGGACTAATTCATTTAATAGGACATGGCTCTATCAGGGTCACATCACATTGAAATTATTTTCCCTTGTTCATAGCAAAGCCAGGAAACAAACAAACAAAACATTACCTTTCCAGTTAGGTAAAGGAATGTTCAAACAGAAAACAGAGGACAACAGCATACGAGTACTTTGTGAACCTTATCTCACAATGGAACTTATTAAAAAAAAAAAGTGTGGTTTTTTTGTGATTAAAAAAACAGACAATGCCTAACTCCATATTTGACAATCAAAAATACACTTTTCAAAGATTATTAAAATACACTTTTACCATGAAATAAAAGCAGCATTCCTCACACAGTTTTAACTTGCTTCACTCACTATCCTGCAAACATGGAAAACCTAGAGGTGGAAAAAGACACACACAAAGACTGCCAGCATGAATTGGATTTTTTCCTTTGTATACCTGCACCTCCCAGTGATGTCACTACAGAGATTTTCCAAATCAACTTTATCCAGAGTAACTGATCTCACCTTAGGTTTACTTGGAACTAAACAAAGAAAAAATCCTCCTGCTGTCCCTCCCCTCATAATACAGCTTTGTATAGAAAATTAAAACCTTACCCAGCAGCTATGAAAGCCCCAAGAATGATGGCAAATACGCTGACTATAATATTCAGTGGATACCGCTTCCTGCAGGCAAAAATTAAACAGTTCAAATTTTTATTATTTGAAGGGGAGATTAAATGGCTGTCTGCCTGAAAAGTTTCAAAGCAATTAATAATCACAGAACATTTAACAGGAGGGCAAAGTCTTGATAACCTTACAGAAACAACGTGATTGCCCACGTGCCACACTGTCAGACATTGGCCCTGAGAACGGAGATTGGAAAAGCACTGGGAGCACTCTGTTACTAGACAATTATATAAGTAAAGATCAAAGGTTTAAAGTAACAGCACTGAACCAAACTAATTTAATGTGTCTTGATATCCATGATAGACATAATACAGTGTCTTCCAGCAGTCCAATAAAGGAAAATCACTGTACATCTCTCACGCAGTTTTTCGTATCACCTTTGTTGAGGAAGATGCCACACAGTACACTCTCTGGATTATTTTCAAATAGATACTTATTTTGAACTCCAACTGAAACTTTGTACTTGAAAGGGAAAACATGGTGCTTATAACACTCTTCACTACTACATCAGTGTTGCCACAGAGTAATGAAAAGCATACTGTAAAACTATCCTGGTTTTTATATCTACACTACTTTACTTGGAAGTATCTTAAGTACTCATTTTTTGCACAATACTGCAATATGCCTTACAGATATTCCCCTGGACCTTATTCTGTCAAGATAGACTGAGATAGAAGATCCATCAAAACAAAATGCACAACTCTCTGAAGAAATGCTCTTGGAGAAATCGTGTGTGTAAAAGAGCACATCTGTGGACCACTGTCCCAACAATAAAGAACTAAGCAGACTCTAGATAAATTAGGCTTTGATCATAATGACTCTCAAGAGGAACAACCCAAACCTTAACTGTTTAGAAAATCCTGACGTAAGCCTGCACAGACTTTCTAGAGTCCTTCCACTGTCAGCCCTGAGAAAATACACTGTGTCAATCTGTACCAATACAGCATTCTGCTCCCAAGCTTTCCTTTGGTTAGGATGCTGCTTGCACTCATAGCCCACAGTGCCGTTCTCCAGCTGAGCACGTATGATAATCTCACAGACTCACATTTTTTTCTCACTTGCCTGTGGGAGTCCTCAGTCCAACAGAAGACAGCTAGTTTTGCTTTCACTGGGAGAACTTAAAATTACAAAATAATTCCAGAGCATCCCCAAATATGAATCACATTGATCAACTAAATGCTGCTTCAGCCAAAAGGAGATGACAGTTTACTTGGGGGTTTTTGAAAGCTTTCCCCCGACCATCACTCTCGTATTGCCTGGGTTCAGCTTTAGCAAGCTGGTTTTCTCCTCGTGAGTTCATCTTGTCCAGTACCAGCCATGTGGATAGAACTGTGAAGTTCTAGACAAAGTATGATGTATTTGTACTCCTGTTCCTCCAACTCAGTACAGTTGAAACGAGAGACCCTGAGCAGCTAGCATATCCTCCTTACTTTCTCATGAAAAATAACATGGGTGTCTGTAAGTACGGAATTCTCTGATTCAACAACTGGTAGATACTCTTTTGCTTCATTAACTTGGTATGTTTTCAGACTTGACCCAGACAGCTACTCTACATAAGCAGACTGCCATGCTATCAGCACTGTTTGGAGACATAAGGATCTGTCTGTTTAAAGCAGCTTGCAGTTTCGAAGCCTCCAAGGTAAGACACAAACATAACCACTGAAAGTGTCTGAGTTGTGTCTGCTGACCTGAAACCCGTGCAACAGTCTAGAGAAAGAATTTTTCTAGTGAAAATTAAGTCAGGCTGATATTTTTCCTCTTCACTAAAATGTATATATCTATGCCTTCAAAAAAGATACATAAAATCACTTTGCTTTTCTCTATTTGTAAGTAAAAATCACTCATTCACTATTCTGATGAGATGACATAAGTAACCCATTTAATATGATCTAAAATAAAGGTATCTTAAATGAAAAAAAGAAAAAAAAACAAACAAAAAAGATCACCCAAGTATGATGATTTCCAGCAGTAAAGTAAGTGGAATGGTAAACTTCCTGAGCACTGTAAACATCGGCAAACTGTCAAAAAAACAAAATAAAATCCAAGCAGAGTATCAGATTAACAGCATTCTTATATTCCAATTCTTATTTTACTAACCAGGGGATGGAACATTCAGTCCATCAATAAGAAACCAAACCAAATACCAAGTCACTTAGCACATATATAAAATTCAGTCTGACATTAGATGCACATTAGACAACCAAATCATTGAAGGATAACAAGCTTTGCCAATTTGTAAACCAGTGCAACTGGCTATGTTCTGAAGGTCACTCTGCTTTACTGAAATGGAATATAATAGGTATTTTCTACCTAGCATAACCCTGATGAAATAATTCTTTCTTCAAAATCCCCAAGCAGAGTTAAATAAAAACTATTTCTATTGTAAACTTAAGAGGCAATAAACCTGTCTCTGAAAACATGTAACAGAAATAAAATACAAAGAAAACATGCTTAGTAAACAAGCTGTACTTTGAAAAAAGTAAAATTAATCCATGACCAAAAAATTAGAGGAAACACAAGAAACATGAAAGGTGGGACCAGCTGCAACTACCAAACAAAATGCTACTTTTGAGCAACATGTTGTTGATCTTCATGAAGTAATGCAGTTGGAAACCCTTCTGGGTGAGAAACACTTTCATCTGACACTTTGGAAATGTGACAGCATGGCCATATGGACCAATTAATCCCCTGCTTAAGATAGCTATTAGCAATTGCATTAATAAATGATACAATTCCTAACAAAATGTTTAATAACTTTACAACAGGCATTTTGAATTTATGCATAGGATCATCTACGCCTTCCAGACAACCCAAACAAGGTGGAGAATTCCATAATGTAAACAAGTATCATATATTTTAACAAAAGGCAATGTAACAAAATGTTAGTGGCAGAAACACTGCAGGCATTTTTAAGCTTCTGTTATAAAAATTAGTTTCAACTAGTAAATCTAAAAGAGGTACACCAGCCACAGGAGAGGAAGAAGGTTCATGTACCCTACAAAACATTTAAATTTACAGTCAGAGAAAAGGGAAAGAAAAAGCCAACTTTCACAGTTTTGAAATTATTTTCATATTCACAATAGCTGAGGAGAGTACCACCTAAATCTTTATGTCTATTTCAGTGGAAATAGTGAACACATTCAACAAAGAGTTGCAGAATCAGGCATCTAGTGTTCATAGCTAGAGAACATAAATTCTATAAATAAAAAGAAATGTTAACAAATTAAAAGTAATACATTGGGGGACCGCATCACTCATCATTCTCTACAACTCCCTGGAAGAAGGGTGTAGTGAGGTGAGGGCAGGTCTCTTCTACTGTGCTGTAGTGAGATCACCATAGCAAATGGCCTTCAGCTGAGACAGGGGAGATTCAGACTAGATATTAGAAAATAATTTTCACTGTTAGGGTGGTCAGGCATTAGAGTGGGCTGTCCATAGAGGTGGTGGAGTCACCATCCCTGAGGGTGTTTGGATCTGGCACTGGGTGATGAGGTCACTGGTCCAGGGTTACAGTGGTAATGCTGGGTTGATGGTTGGACTAGATGATTTTAAAGGTGTTTTCCAACCTTGACAATTCTATGATTCTGTTATTCTATTTTCTTTCCTAGCATCTGTCTCATAGTTATGAAATGCACACAAACCTGCAAAATTCTGTTTTGGTTTAGCTTAGTACCAAACCCTCAGGAACCTGCAATGACAAAAAAGCCACCACAACAGTAGGGCTGTATCCTCCAGTGCTGGTGCAGCCATCATGCTTCTGTGCTCCTCTTTCACAGAAAATACAGTCATTCATTCTATTACAGCACGCCTACATTACTTACACGTTTTTAGCACTGGCATGGAAACAACTCTTATGGATCTACGCTTACAGGCACATGGGAGTCAAGGCACTGTTCAGCAGTGCTCCCTGACAACCTGCTTTTGGCGCTCAGCAGGGCTCAGCCACCACCACCACCCCACTACACAGCAGTTTTTTCATCTCTTGGTGATTCCTAAGTACCTGCCATGACATTGTGGTACAAATATTTTCCTTGTGCTTCTTCCTTCAGAAACATCTTACAGTTTTCCAACTCTCTGGTTAGGACACCCAGGAAAAGCTGGACGCTTAGGCATGAAGCACAAGTGAAAGCACTTTCATGGCCACATAGGAGTATAGTGATTTTATGTCAGTACAGCCCTGGCTAAGCTCTCCTTAAAGGAAGCAGACAACTTGTAAAGAGATCAAATGTTTAGGTAAAAATTTCATAACAGTACCAGGGGTTTAGATAGACAGGCAGACAGACACCACATGAATTTAAGACTCTAGACAATGACCTTCTGTAGTGTTTCTTCTTTACCCCACAAGAGAAAAGGGTAAAATCCAAACAGTCTACTTATAACTTCTATTTACTGTACCTGAGTTTGCTGGTACTTGATAATCCACTTAAGTGGTTTCCAACATAAATCAGAGGCAGAGGAAACAACTGTGATAAAATTAAAAGCACAACTCAGATTATTATGTTTAGAAGTACTTTCGAGAAACTTTACTTGACAGAATTTGGTACGTGTAATATCAGATGTACTTTTAGCAAGAAAGAGGGTTTTTTTAAAGAGGAAAATAATGTAACTATGCTGCTAACTCATATGCAGCTCCCATTTATGTGACTGCTCATGACCACAACTTCCCTGATGTAATTAAAAGAGTTGCAATCTACCACTAATGAGATTTAGAATCCATTTAGAGTAAATGTTAATCAGTTTTATTATAGTTACTATAATCCTCATATTAATACCCATTTTAACATTTAATTTTAGGTATAAAAGTAATATTAGTAACAGTAGCTAAATAAGCAAGTGAAGAGATGGAATAAAAAAATTAATAAACTGTATGCTGTGCTTTTCTACGTACTCTACATATATTCGTATAGCCGGAAATTGCAACATTTTAGATCTAACAAAAAAAATTATGTGAGATACTAGAAAGGAAAGGTAAGTATTTATGAGTAAATTAAACTTTACTTCTATAAAAGAGACTGGCTTGGACAGAAACATATGGTCCATAACACAATACAGAGAAACAATAACAGAACTTCAGAGCCTTAAGAAAATGTATGAGAAGCCATGGATCCCTACAATAATCAGCTGCAATTCAAAGCCATTAATTTTCTTCTGACAGAAAAAATTACAGTATCACAGAATGGGTAAGGTTGGAATTTGTAGAAGATTTAAACCAACCGAAGTAATCAATGGGGACAAAGGCAGTGTGTACATTTGGTCCCACTCACTATCAGTCAAGAGGGGCTGAAATGGCAGAAGACGTAACAGAACCTCTATCCGAATGTGTAATAGTTGCTCTTGTTCCTACACAGGGACACTTCAGGTTTGTGTTTGTCGAAGGCTATGCATTCTTAAAACTTTGTCTGCTGGAAAAGCATACAGAGGAATGGGGTGTTTTATCTATGTTAAAAATTCTGCCTTTTTTTACAGCAAGAGAGAAGAAAGGTGAAATGAAAGCTAACTGATAGTCAACTGAAGCTAACTTTTAAGTGAAAGTCACAGTAAAAGTAAACAGGACTTGTAGTGGTTTGGTCCAAAATACTCATTACTGTTTACTTCTTATAAATCATTATCACCGAGCACAGCACGATAGAAATCCTGATTTGTCTCCCTTCTCTGTAAAATTTACATATCAGGGACAAGATTGGAGCAAGCTGTGGATAGGCAAACAACCTTAGGGACCAAAAAAACACCAGTACCTCAATGAAACCTAAGGACCAGAAAGACATGAGTACATCGAGCCAGAGAGACATTATGAACTCAACCAGCATGGTGACTACTTTACCCCAACACAGAATAAGTAAATTCAAACCAAATTGTAATTACTACAGGTTTTTTCACTTTCCTTCGAGCCACGCAGTTGGTTGCCACTAAATTTGTACCGGTTTGGCCAAATTTAGAAAGAAAGAAAGCAGGAGTATAAGTAACAATAAATATTCAGCCTGTCAACATAAGTTTGCAAAAATTTTGTAATGCACTGTCTCATCTACAGGTTTTTTTTTAAAACATTTTGGTTCATTTAATCTATAGACTGAA
>NW_008237953.1:288692-294436 GCF_000691975.1 Corvus brachyrhynchos
GTAAGGACAAAATTACAACATCCAGCACAACAGCAGAGATCAGTGAATCATTTACTTAAAAAGGGTCAGGAACTTCAAAGCTTCATCACTAAAATAAGCATTTCACTACTTTAAAACTCTAGCTGAAAGCACTGAAGACATAAACCAGTTCAGGAGTGAAAAGTAATGATTATCTTAGTGTCAAAGCAAAAGTTGACAAAAGGATAAGGGGTTGACCTAAGGGTTCCTTAAAAAGTAGGGAAATCAACAATGAGTAATCCAGCTGATTCACTGTGACTAGTTAAACTCAGCACTACAAGCAATATGCAAGTCCTGGGTGCTAAAATGATGACTGCTCCCAGCCTATCCAGTGAAGTCTCCCAAACAACAGATATTATTAGGATAAAGAAAAAGGGTGCTGTATTTTTTTAATGACTTTGTACTTAAGTTAAAGTGAAGACAACAGCAGTTGGACTGGGGAGGATGGAGGGAGGAAACTTCTCAAGGTCTCAATAAGTTGTTTATAAGTCGAACTCAAAGCTACCCACTGGGAAACCTTTCTTATTCTGGAATAAAGAAGGATTATCCATTTTATGAATGATACCACAGATTTTCCTCCAAGACTTGTACATGTAGAAATGCCAATGATTTCAACATGCATTAAGAATAAGTACGTCTCTGAGACATCCATTGTAAACCTCACACTGATAGCAAGACATGATTCTGCAGTAAGGACGCTGGCCTGAAAAGCTGTAATATCTGAGCCCTGCAGCAGGGCTGGGAACTCTCTGCGTGTCCTGGAGCAAACATGACCAATACCCTGCAACAAGACATAAACACACAGGCTAATGCATCAAAGAAACACTCCAGCAACATTGTATAGATGCAAAAATCTTCAAGGATCATTGCTGTAGTCATTTCACATCCTAGTTCACAAACTGAGGTAAGAGGAGACCCTCTCACATTTGCTCTGTCCTGCCTCTTTAGACCAGACACATTTAAGGTCTGTATGATGCAGCTAGTCACTACCTACAGCATTTTCAAGTGGGCATTATTTTAGCCCCTATGGAACGTAAATCTTATACAGGGAGTCAACCATTGTTTCAGTTTCTCATCTATCATATTATTTTTCTATTATTTTATTACATGCTTCATTCATATTTCTAAGCAGCCTTTCTCCCTTCATGCGTGTTCCAAAGTCTTTCACAAACATAGCTCCCATTGATCCCAGAGAGAGCTATATCCAGAAAAAACACTTCAGGAACATGAAAGAGTTCATCCAGCTGTATGAATGTAAAGCACCCTTCCCATGTGCTGCATAACAAAATGGCACCAGATTTCTCTGCAAAGAGTTTATCTCTACAGCCCAAACACACTAGAACACTGGAGAGAAATTAAAATTATCAAATCCAATTTTAAATGAAACAATGATACAAATAATCCGATTTGGAAAAGAAATGTAAATATTTTTCTTGCCTCCATAAGAAAGAATGGTACTGTAAGAAGTAACTCTTTCCTGTTAATACCAGGACATATGTAACCCTTACCTTCACAGGTATACTTTTGTCAAAATCAGGAAAGTGAACAATCTTATTTAGTTTTGACACATACAAGATAAGTATAGTGGCTGCCATCTAAACAAAAAGAAAAAAACGAGAAGTCATGTAAGAGCAAAATTGTAATGTATGAATGAAAAAACTGCTTCAAAGAAAAAATCTTTATATGAATTTGACAAATGCTAGGTTTTATGTATTTCTCTAAAAGAACAGCACAGAATGTGATTAACAAATTGAAATAATTTTACTCTTGTCAATTTTGCCAGCTATTTATTTAAAAGTAAAATACACACTAATACCTTACTATCCTGAAGAAAACTAGTGGCAGTCTGTGAAACAATGCATGCTGAGAAGGAGCTGAGAAAATAAAATAGGACACAATCCCAGAAAAACTGTGAAATTTTTACTCAGAGAGTTTTTGTTTAGTCTGCAGAATCACTCCTAAAGCATTTTTTTGGTAATGCAAGATGGAAGTTGGACATTGATCAGTCTGTTGACAACATGAGGAAGAAACAGTAAAGATGCATACAGAATTAAGGAGAATACCTGAGCAATCATACATCACAGATGTTAATGCCCAGGGAGTCAAAAAAAGGGTCAAATTCTCCTAATACAAAAATACAGTAATTGACTATCTATAGAATGAGGTGGAGTCATGTTCTGCAGACTAAATTATACTATATCATATGTACTTCATAAAGTGATCAGCGAAATCTCAGAAGGATCAGTCAACAAAAAAAAATAGAAATGCAATTAAATCTTAGGTTCTGCAAAGAAAAAAGGTGCAAAATCACGTGAATTATTGCCACATTTTCTAGTCTTTCACTGAAACATGATCTGTGGTTCCATGAGCTGTACGGATGTGTAGAACTCTCTCTAGCACCCAACAGCAGAGACACCAGACTTGTGGTACCCTGCTTTCAATTCTTCCTCACTACCCCCTGGTGTGCAACCTTGGCAGAAAGCAAATTCTCTGTAAAATGTATTCGCCTAAACAACATCTGCTTCAAAGCTCAATCTTTATCAATGATCCCTCTGCAGTGACGCATTCCTCTTTATGGACCCAGTCCACAAGCATTTGCTTCCTAACAACAAAAATAATAAAAAACATTTCTGCTGCAATACTGCAACTTACCCACGGGCAAATAAAGCAACAAAGAATCAAAATTTTGCACTGGTCCTACTGGAATACTGCTGGGAAATGAGGAGAGATTTATGAGGAAATACACGGTTTGGCTACAAACAGGGGCAGTGTCTCTGCATATAGGCCACAAGTGCTCAAGGACCCTCATAGAATGCATGCACTTGCTAGAACAAAGCTGGACAGTTTTGAAGGCCAGATCTCTTAATTACTGAACTTTGCAAGGAGAAATAAATAGCATTCCAGTCTTTTACGTGACTCTCCAGGCAATAATTTTGACTCAAACTCAAAGTTGCCTGTTTTCAATGAAACAAATTATAGATCCTTATAGTGTATCTAATCCAGAAAGCAAGCAGTTCACTATAACTGATTTTGCTCCCTAAAATGTACCTCTATTATCATTAGTTTAACTTACAAAATAATGAATACTTTTATTATGCTTTACTTGTGAACATACCTGTCCAATTCCAAGAAACATTGGTGATGGGAAGCTGAAAAGCATGAACAAATATTTAGTACTGAGGAATGGGAAAAAAAAATTAGGAAAAATAAAAAAGTTAAAGTTTAATACCAAAGTCAACAATTAAACACGAGGATGACTGGCCTGTGCTTTGGAAGAGCTCAGGACTACACCAATTGTAGTAGTAGTATTTTATTTCTGCAGCCCAAATAATACAGCCCATGCACAGTTGATCAGTTCTGAACTGCTAGTTGTTTGTAAGTGAAGGTAACACACTTAGAGAACTCTTAATGCATCATTTCTTAAGTAGCCTCACATATACTTCATGCATCCTGAGATGGGATAGTAACTTAAACCTCTTGCACTTGCTCTAACTTGGAAGCTTACCTCTGTAGTCCAAACATACTAGCAATATGTTTTTCTGAAAATCCAATTCTTAGGTAAATTTTGTAGAAATGTCTATTGTCTACTAAACCAGCTACATTCCTACCATAACCCTTCAGTTAGCTTTAGGTGAAAGCGTAGATAGAATCATAGAATAGTTTAGGTTGGAAGGGACCTTTAAAGATCATCTAGTTCCAAACCCCGTACCATGCGCAGGAACACCTTCCACTACTCCAGGTTGCTCAAAGCCCTATCCAGACTGGTTTTGAGCATCTCCAGGGACAGGGGGTCCACAGTCTGTCTGGACAACTTACTCTGGTGCCTTACCACTCCCACAGTAAAGAATTTCTTCCTAATATCAATCTAGACCTGTCCTCTCTCAGCTTAAGGCCATTTCCCTTTGTCCCATCACTACATGGCCTTGTGAAAAGTCCTCCTCAGGCTCTTCACTTTAGGTACTGGAAGGCCACAAAAAGGTCTTCCTGTAATATTCTCCAGGCTGAACAACCTTGTCTCTCTCAGCCTGTCTTCACAGGAGAGGTGCTGCAGTCCTGTGATCAGCTTAGTGGCCTCCTCTGGACTAGTTCCAATAGGTCCATGTCTTCTTTGTTTTGGAGGGCCCAAGGCCTGGATGCAGTTTTCCAGGTGGGATCTCACCAGAGCAGAGGGGCAGAATCCCCTCCCTTGACCAGCTGGCCACATTTCTTCTAATGCAACCTGGGTGGTTGGCTTTCTGATCTGCAAGCACACAGTGCTGGTTCATATTCAGCTTTTTGTCCACAAACACCCCCAGGTCTTTCTCCCCATTCTCCCTTCAGACTATATTTGTGCCTGGGATTGGCTCAATCCAGGTGCAGGACCTCATACTTGGCCTTGTTGAAGTTCATGACATTTGCAGAAACTGCTGTACTCCTACTTGGTGTGGTGAGAAACGTACATCTCAAATGAACACAGCTGGGATGGGAACAAAGCATTGGCGAAAGAAACAAACTCACTGAATCACAGCAGGAAGGCCATAACAGCATTACAGTCCTAACACAGAGTTAGGAGCAACCCATAGCAAAAGAGATTCAGGGAAACAGAGGTACCAGGGGCAGGAAAGGCATAAGAAATAACAAGACTTCCATTTATAATCATGTGACACCTAAACTGTCTTGTTTAGTACTTACAGCTACTCCATATAAAGATGGAGATTTCACCCACCTGTATTACACAGGTTTCTCCAGACGTTTGTGATTTGTAGAGGCCTAAATATTTCCAGCAATGCTGTAAGGTCTTCATACAAAACTTAGGCTTATCGATGGACATACTGTCCTTGATTATCTCACACAGATGTGCTAGATGTATGCCAGGGACTTGCAGGGAGCTGCAGTTTGTAGGATAAAACCTACTATAAACCAAAATCTCGACTTGCACCATGTATAATTTATGAGACATATTAAATACAGCTTCTACACATTCAAATAGCACTGAATGTTAGAAAATGACAGCAAGTTTGGCTTTTAAACTTTTTCATTTTGTTTTTTCTTTTTCTTATTTTGATTCAAGATGAGCTAAACCACAGCAAAAACAGAGCAAAGATTTTAAGTAAAACATATCAATGGTGAGAAAAACGGCAGTCACAGGACAATCACAGAATCACAGAATATCCTGAGTCAGAAGGGACCCACCCACAAGGATCATCGAAGTCCAACAAGTACAAATCTAGACTGGAAGAGTATGAACTGGAGATGAATGCTCAAGTTCCTCTAATTCCCACAGCTGCAAGACTAAGAGTAAAATGCAAAGCGTAAGAGGTCTGCAGTTAATGCAGTTGCTTTACACAATGGTAAGAGGATGCTAATGATTCCATATGGGTACTGGCACCATCAAGTCAGAGATGGACTCTTTCAGTGTTTTTATGATTAAGCCATCTTACGAGGTTCACTTTTCATTTCTGGCTACCTCAGAAAAGAAAGGTGCTGGAAGGAAGACACTGTTCGGCAGGAACAGTTAGGGAATACGCTGTTTCTCTCACGGGTGCCTGAGGTAGTGTGATCCCCTGGGAATAGCGAAAAGCCCCCGAGAAAAGACCGGCGTTGTCGGAACTCTGCCTGCCGTCGGGTGGTGCTGGAGAATTGGTACACACTGGGCACATACTGTGTACATACTGGAGACACCGGCCCGGCTTCCAGCACATTACCCACCGGCGGGCTGCCCGGGATTTGAGCTGCACCGGGGCCGC
>NW_008237953.1:294929-296129 GCF_000691975.1 Corvus brachyrhynchos
ACCCGGCACCACCCTGCCGTGGTGTTAAACCAGTCCGGTGGCAAAGCAAGGCCTCTGGGGCTCGCCCGCGGAAGGGAGACGTCTGCAAGTTCCTCAAACTGTAAAAAACTCTCTATGGAATTTGCCTCGGGTGGTTTAACTTGTGTCAGATTTCAAGGGACAGGGAAAATAAACACCTTCGACCTTCTCTTCAACAAGTCGGGTTGTCAGAAACAAGGAAGAGGCTGAGTATTTAATAATCACCAAACGGCACACATTAAACCTGAAAATTAAATCAAGTTTTATTCAAAGCATCTATTAGAATGACAGCACATCAACTCTTCTGCTTTTAACTCATGCCAAACTACAACTTAAATCTTTCAAAGCACTGAACAATTTCTTGTATGTAATCACTTAATAAAACAAAAAGCAGTCTTCCACATCCCGTCTTTGCTTTTTTCACTTGGTATTTTACCCAAAACTTGTCATGATCCAAAACTGCTTCAGCTGTCTGAATTTTGTCTATGGCAAAGTACAATCCAGTGTACTTGTCATACTTAAAAGACCTGAGGAAATATTCTGGCTGACTGAAAAAAAATTTAAAAAAACTCAAACCAAACAACAAAGAAACCTGCCAAAAAACTCACAACCAATCCTAACAAAGTAAGATTCCAGTCTGCAAGAGGTTGGTAATTACAGAGTCTCCTGCCCTGTGAAATACTACTCAGGAGCAATTCTGAGTTATGATTGAGAATTACAACAGATGTTATGTTCAGGGCTCATTTTGGGATCAGACTATTCACATGAAACCAGATGAACAGTTAAAACCATGTAATTTTTTTTAGAAACCCAATACCTACATACCTGAATGAATTACCAGTTTTACATAGGCTAAGAAGCCTAGTATGACTAGTGTTTCCTGTTTTTTTCAGAAGCTGAAGCAGAAGTTAAACCGTATCACTGGTGCAAAATTATTTGCATTTAATGAAAGAGACTTTTTTTTTTTAATTATTCAATTACTTTTTAGTTAAGTGCATGAACACAAGATTTAAACAAACTGGGTTAATGAGATTTTCAACCACAACAGGTTATCAGAGAACATACTTCAACAGCTGCAGTTTCTGATGTAAAACCATGCTACTTTTCTGGAACAGCTGTATGCATCTGGTCAGCCTATATCAACTGATCGATAAAACATTTTCCTCCTTTTCAGTTTAAGTG
>NW_008237953.1:296157-301676 GCF_000691975.1 Corvus brachyrhynchos
GAGGCTTCCCTTCTCATCTGAATTTCCTGACTTCCAATGAGAGGAAGAAGTTAAAGCAAGCAGGTCAGTAAATACACATTATTAATATCCCCTTAAGCAGTAGCTTAACAACAACAACCACCAACAACAAAACCAACAACAAAACCACACACAAAAAGTCCAATCTGAAAACAAAGTTTTGTTAGCATATTAGGAATCTCTGGCTGCCTTCAAAGCAAAATATGGAAAAAGATCACCATGAGGCAATGCTACTGAAAGTATACAACATTCACAAAGTGACAAGATACCCTGTTAAACATTTTATATCAGCATCTGAGTACTAGGCAGCGTTCTGTAACTTCATTTATTTGGGAAATATATGAAATCACACTGTTAACACACTTGTAACTACCTTTGGAAGCCTATTTTCTAATTGTATAGTGAATACTTTTCTGCAGTGTTTAATTTATAGCTGTGCTATGGTTAGTGAACAAAAAATCGGCATGTTATCCTGGAGTAAAGCAGTAAGGTGGCTTTATGCACGGTAAGTATGGAGGCTTCTATTTGCTAATCATTATATAAAAGCAATACTTTAAAACTTAGTGTTTGCTAATAGAAGACCTAGCATAGTTTACTACAAATTCATACCACCCTGTAAATAACCCCTTTGTTAACAAAATCAAGTGCCAAATCACTACAGGGTCCAAAAACACCTGAAAAAATATTACCAATTGTTTACCTTTTTCTAGACTTTGCAAGACTAATCATTTTCAGATAAAACAATGTGCAAAACTTCCCAACTACACATGTTAGGAATAACAAGTGCTACCAAGAGATTCTGCTGAAATCAAATCAAAAAAACATGAAGCAGCAAAGTCAAGCCTCATACCTTGAGCAGTCACAGTGAAGATATTCCCTGCATGAAGCATTTTCTTTCCCTGTACAAGTTGAGATAACTAACCTTTGCCCTTCGCCTTGGAGATGCTAGGTAAAGATATACTGACATTAGAAAAACATGGTTTCATTGCTGTTTAACAATATCCCCAGACCCATCACTTTGCTTAAATAGTCAGATAAATACTTTTTTGTCAGCCTTCTTTGGCCACATGTACCATCCTGCTAATCGTGAACACTTTGCTCAGAAAGTGTTTCCTGTGAAATCTGCTTCAAATAAATGAGTTAACCTTGCAAAATCTAGCTTCCCACGACACATAAATTTGTCAACCCTGCCTTACGCAGTCCCATATTTACAAAATACTTAGAAATTTTACATCTGTCTTCTACCTTATCAAAAGTGCAATTCTCTCACCCCATGTTATGGGGCAACAACATTCTTCATAAATTCTACAGAATAGCAGCCTATTATAAGCAAATAAGGTGCTTAGCTTATGCTTGGGATCTAACTGGTTAAGTAATACCAGAAAGTACATTTTTTTATGGGCAGAGACTGCTCCTCCTATCTACTGTCGCAGGGGTGCCACAGCTAAGTTTGCCAGCTCAATGAGTGCCAGTGCACCATGCATGCGTTCACGCTGCTCCTGGAGGCGGCGGTGGCGGGCAGCTGAATGAGCGCTGTTTTTCTCTTCATCATCCTCCTCGTCAGACTGAAGATACTCCATTGGGTCCTGCTGTTCCTGATCCGTTTTCTGGATTGCTTTGGTCTTCAAAGCAGGGGCACGCTGCTCTCTAGTCTCCCAGTATCTATAACATCAAATGTGGGGAATACTTGTAAAATACTGACTCGCACACCAACAATTCAAAAATGCGCAAAAACCTCCCTAGCACTAGCTTGCATCCAGCTGGGCACTGCATTTGGCTTTATCTTTCAGCCCTGATATAGTAGTATTTAAGCTGTCAGAAACCTCCTTTATTCAGTATTTTAAGTGTAAAGTGCCCAAGTGAACATCTGTGACAGATTTTGTGTCTCCATGGTGTTCTCAGCAGGCATTTCTCCCATGGCATACACAGCCCCTCATAAAAATGCAAATTCAGCAAAACTGTAGCACTAGCTAATAAAGTATTAGCAGGTGTTGATCAAGCAAAGAGAAGTATTTAAGCAGAGAGCAAACACAAAACAAAACAAAGCAAAACAGTAAGAAAAAGATTTCATGAGGAACTGTGTCTTGACGAGGAGTTCATAATTCTTCAAGGATATGCAAAGCTGTGCTGATGTGTACTGGAAGAACATCTAGTTTTGGTTTCTTGGGGTTTTACTATCCTGAAGAATAAATGCTGTGTCAGACCACCCTTTTAAGTATTTTGAGAGAAGTGACACCATGAGGGAACTTACTTTGCTAGCCACTCAGCCACAGCTTTATTGTCAGCCGTCTGCTTCTTACTCAGCCTGTCCGTGAGCTCCTCCCTCTTCAGTCGGGCGTATGGATGTTTGGGACAATGACGGTTTGCATGTGTGAACCTGCTTAAACAGCCTTAAAAAAACACGAAGTGACAATGAAAAATGTGTTACAGAAAGCAGGCAACCAAAGAAAGTGTAACATCTGTGGGACGAAATCCAACCTTCCTATTCACAAAACCCCTAAGTTTCATTGAAAACTGAGTGATCTAGTTGCAGTTCATAACATGCCCCATCATTTTATGCATTAGTGTCCACTGACAGAGAATGTATGCAATACTTAGATACATACTTGCAGAAGAATTAGGCAGATTCTGCATGGCTCTTCCCTGCCCTAAAAGTTCCACCAAAATTAGACTCCGAAGCTTTGGTTAAGGACATACATTTCCAATATTAGTCTGACTCCAGAAAGCAGCAAATTGTTCTCTGATAACTCACCATTCTCTGAGCAGACAAAAGGTTTCTCTCCTGTGTGGAGTCGCTGGTGAGTTTTGAGCTGCCCACTCTGTACAAAGGCTTTCCCACAATCTGGGTAGTCACATAAATAAGGCCTTTCACCTTAAAAATAGTAACAGAAGAGATTTGTGAAAGATAATCAGAAGTGCCATAGGATCCAGTGGTGGTCCCTGGCTTGAAACTTGCATAAGTAAGCTCTCATTTTACCCACTCGGAAACTTATACCTACTTAAAAAGTCCTGGTGTACCTTGAAATGCATGCTCTATGCCACTGGACAATATACTTATCTCCAAAGAGGAGAAAAAGAAACTGTATTTTTCCTTGTCATATTTTCTGATTTAAGACTCTTAGATAGCACTACATAAGCTTTGTCTTGTGAAACTGTGCACCTGTAGAGCAAGAAATATATGAAGTAAATGGACAAGTAATGTAATTCAAGTTGTAACCACAACTTGTAATATCAAGTTGCAATAAATTTTATGCTTACCATAGCCTGAATTAGCGTAAAATATCTGAGGTCAACATTTCTATGAGGCTGTAGAAATATCTCATTAGGAGAAATATCTCACATTTGAGAAAAGTTACAATGATGGAGGCTGCACAAGAAAACTTATACCAGGTTTAACTTTTCTTAGGACAGTCATCAAGGAAGATTTCTCCATGCAAAATGCAACCAGAAGAACAAAGAGAGCAGGTGTCTCCTTCCTCATGCAGATCTGACTGAACACGCTACACAAAGGCATGCCATGCCACCAGCCTCAGGAAGGCAACAAAATGAGGGTGAGTCTGGTCACTAATTCAGAGGAATGACACCAGGGTAAGCTCTACTCAGTTAAGTAGCTCTTACAAGTTCAACACACTGTACGACCAAGTGAAGTAACATCTTTTGACCAAAAAACATGAGGAAACTGCTGTTTAATATCATTATCTAGATTAGTCATAGTGACTTGAGTCAGAAGGAGATGGTGAGAGCCAAGGCTTTTGTGGGATTTTGTTTGGCTGGTTTTGGGGCAGTGCTGGTGGTTGTGTCTGTATTGTGAGCTACATTTGTTCATATTTTACTGCAAATATGGAGAGCTGTTGAAGAAAAAAATGGATTTGCTTGGTTTAAAGAAACCCCAAACAACATCTTCAGTTCAAGCTCAGCTGAGTATTGAGTGAGTTCATCATATATTTTAACTTAACTGCAACTTTCTTTCTCAATACAGTTCAGTAAATTAGGATGACCACCTCCACCCTAGAAAATGAATTGTAGGTGATGGGGAAGAAACAACTGGGTGGTGATTTTAAGCATGTGAACTCTTCTCTCAATATTTAAGCACACTTCTTAGGATGTTACAGTTCTGAAGTTGCCAGCCACTTCTTAAGTTACTGTAACCTCTTACAGCAAAACTTCAATTGTAATGTGAAAAATACATCAGCAATGAGGAAACAAATCACAAAAAAGAGGCAATCAGGATAAAAAGTGCTTCCAAGCTCAAGTACAAAGCACCAAGCTCAAGACTAGTTCTCTCTCTTATGAAGTAAGCCCGTGACATCAATAGATAAAATGTTTACACAATTTGCCTACACTATTATAGCCCAAATCGCTGCTACACTTCCCCACGACAAACATGGTTACAAAGACTTTGATTGACTAACAAGCACTGGGAGCAAAGTATGATTAATTTAGCAGTTACAATAAAATCATAACAGGTCAAGTTCTTTGGGGTTCCTTTATGCTTGCTTGGGGGGGGGAGGTTAATTCCTTCCCAGGTGCTTCCTAAGTGGCTCACCCCCGCTATTCACACCTTCCTTTTACTTACCGGTGTGAGTTCGTTTATGGGCTTGCAGTGACTTCTCTCGTGGAAAAACCCTGTTGCAAATATTGCAGCGTATCCTGCTGGAAGAGTGCTCTCCTTCACTGATCAGGTCTCGGACGGTGTCTGCTCTTGGACGGCCACGTCTTATTCCATCCTGGGTGTAAATAACGAGGGAACTAAACTCAGGCACTTCCTCCCCCCTGCAGTTTGGCCAATGGGCACAGCATCCCCTAGAGCGACAGCACGACCAAGGATGGTGTTGTAACAGCACAGAGCCACACCAGACTGTGCCCAGCCCATTTCTAACTCACTCCTAAAGGCTGTGCTGTGGCCGGTGCAGGAGGGGAGACGACAGGCACCACCATGTGCTCAGGAACACGGGAAAACTGACAACAGGATCACAGAATGGGTCAGGTTGGAAGGGACCACAGAGGGTCATCTGCTCCAAACTCCCTGCTTAAGCAGAGTCATTCTAGAGCACATGGCACAGGATTGTGTCCAGGCAGTTCTCGAGTATCTCCAGTGAGGGAAGACTCCAAAACCTTTCTGGGCAACCTGTGCCAGTGCTCAGTCACCAACGAGGTAAAGAAATTCCTCCTCATATTGAGGTGGAACTTCCCGTGCATCAGTTTCTGACTGCCGCCTTTTTTTCTGTAGCTTTTCACAACCAACCAGAGCCTGGCTCCATCCTCTTGGCAGCCTTGTTAGGTATTTATATACATTAATAAGGTCCCCTCTCCGTCGTCTTTTCTCGAGGCTGAACAGGTCCAGCTCCCTCAGCCCTTCCTCATAAGAGAAATGCTCCAGTCCCTTAACCATCTTTGTTGTCCTACACCGGACCCACTCCAGGAGCTCCATGTCCCTTGTACCGAGGAGCCCGCAATGGGACAAAGCACTCCAGATGCGAGGAGAGAGATAACAAGGGGGC
>NW_008237953.1:303196-308742 GCF_000691975.1 Corvus brachyrhynchos
CGGCGGTGTGAGAAGTGGGCAGGAGACGTTGTCACGGGCCTCGATTCGGGAATTTTAGGAGTTTCTTAAGGCAGATGGTATTTTATGAGGATGGTGCCAGACTCTGTTCAGTGGTGCCCAGCGTTAGGACGAGGAGCAGTGGCCCTAAACTAAAAGACAAGGAGTTTCACCTCAACATGAGGAAGTTACACTGAGTGTGGTAGAGAACTAAAACACAAGTTTCACCTCAACGTGAGGCTGCTTCAGCCTGAGAACATAACTTGCATTTCTTACATTAGTAGCTAAATTTTGAGGCCAGTACCAGGAGGTCAGAGAAGCCATGGAGCTGTAAAAATGGCGAGGTTTTTTTTTCTTCAGATCTATTTTGTTCGCAGTTCATATGCTGCGGATTGCTGCCTTGTAAGAGTGTTAGCAAACGTCACTGCTGGCAGGAATAGAAAAGTGCAGGGAAGAGCAGGTTTGCAGCATACAACTTATTAACTAATGCCCCTTTGGATAACGGGAAAAGTCTGCCAGGTCTTCCAATGCAGAGGCTATAGTACAGGGCTGCAGTATTCCTTATCCATCCTGAGATCAGCAGCCCTTTCATTATGAATTATAGTTGAGTTTGTTTTGACTGCTCTTTTAAACTAACTAAAAATCCTCAAATTTTTGCTTAGGCATATTCTTGTTTATTGCAACGCTATCCTAGCTTCTCAAAGTCAGTGTTACACGGTAAAGTCCTACCATTACTGTGCCAGGTCAGGCATTGCTTACCAGGCCAGAAAGAAAATGCTGCAGCTTGTAACATTTGTTTCCAAAATGAGCAAATAGGTTTCCACATGCTTGGACCTGACTCCCTTAAAAACCCTTCAGCCCTAAAAATAGTCCATGGTAAACAGTTCTGGTAATATAATGTTGTTGTAGAGGAGTAGTAATTACACCCAAAACCAAACTGCAGATACTCTTCATCACTTTCCAAAGCTACATGCCTAATGCTTCAGATAGCATGCGTAGCTGCTAAAGAACTCCAGTGATGGATGGAATTAACATTATGAGCTGTCATACAGAACTGTAGATATTGGGAATGGTGCAGTGCATTGTGAGCACCTGAATATCTCCATATTTAACCTATGCTGCCCCAAGGTACACATTCTATTTTGTGATGACATTTGAGGGCCTGGCAGCAGATTAACTTCTTTACATGGATCTTGTAAAGTTTTCTAATGCCAGCTGATAGAACTTTTTTAATAGAGGCAACACAAGAGAAGGAAGAAGTTAGTTGATGCCACATCTGATATTTTAACTGTTCAGAACAATGGTCTTTCATGTTGTAATAACAATAACCAGAAAGACGTGAACTTTTCCACCAGATCCTGCCCCTGGAAGAGAAAATGTGCATATAGAATGTACGTGGCCTAAAGGGCTTAAAACACACTGCTTTTCAGTACACAGTCATAAGTATGTGTTAAAGCATTAATGTTTTAGTGTAGAAACAAAGAAAAGTTCTTTCTGAGAGTTGAAGGGCTGAGATAATGAAACACAGTACAACCTACAATCAGATCAAATCCTGCTTATTACAACAAAGAGTACCTTTTATCATACATGACATAAGACAGAAATTGTGAAAGGGTAGAGAGCAAGGATTCAAGAGTAAGCAGGAAAAATACCTGTGTTCTATCTGGCTAGTTAGACTTAAGATGGAAATGACAATTATGAAGTTTGAGGATAATAAACTCTTCCGGAAATAAAACCAACTAACCCTGAAACAGAACACAAACGTGACAAATAAAGATGAAAAGAAGTATTCTACCTCTTTAAAGCACGCACTTCATGTTATGACCTTTAGGTAGATAATAGCAAACAATCACACTGCATGTAACTTTATTGTTACTATGTCATAATATGGACTTAAATAAAAACTTCGCAATGGTAATAAAATCTTTTATCTAAGTCTTTATTATTACATTTTTCAAGTTTCCAGATTTCCTGTCTGAGCATTCAGATTCTGCTCTAGGAGTCACATTCACAATCTGTGAGATTTTCACTGCTGGGACTGAGACCCCTTTGCAGTGGGTGGCTCTAGTGACCTGACAGGTGCCCCATTTGAATCCCTACACACACCACACTCACACTGTCAAACACGTTTCCTTTACCATCCTGACCTCACATTTTCCATAGCAGAGTCCCGGAAGGTGGGTTCCTTGAAATATTTTAATTGTTACGCAGCGACACCATAGCAGCACACGCCGCTCCTATGGAATCGCTGGGCTTTTACACCCTTACAGTCCATACACCCACCCTTCACGCCCCTTGCACATGCGTCTTGGTCCAGTGGTGATATTTGGGCGGGGGTCTCCTCCTTGTTCATTGGGTCCTGCAGAGTCCTTAGGCCACCCCCACCCCTACCAGCCAGGACCACAGGTCCCTGTGCCCTTTGTTAGCAGAAGGTCAATGGCTGTTCATGGCTCTTGGGGTGGGGCCCCAGCCATTTGCTGCCAGCCAGGGCAAATATCCAGCTCACACACAAAGCTCTCAGCATTAGGTGTATTCCTCTATAAGCATGTCCATCTTTGGTGATGCAGCTCTGTGTTTGGCTTAAGACTTCATGCAGTGAAGTTTGCTTAGTAGGATTGCGTTGCTGGAAAATTTAGATCTTCTAAGTGGCACAATGTTACCCTCTCTACCTGTTCTGGTGTCCTGCCCCAGAATGGGACCTCGAGCCGTGTGATGTATTCAGCATGCTTCTTCCTCAGGCAGGAGAGATGTAGGCACTAGAAAATGAAATGTGCAGGGATGAGAAAGTGTCTGTAAGAAAGGTCAAGGTGAGGACGACCCTTGCTGGTGATTAAGTACTGAGCTGTAAAGGTCAGAGAAACAGCCTCCATTCTCAATTCTGTCTCTTGTAATTAGGCATTTTTGCCCCAGAAAGGGGCAAAGAAAAGAAAAGGGAAAAGGAAAAAGAAAAGAAAAATAAGTAAGAGCTCCTTTGGCAAAGATGTCATATTCCACATCTACACCTGCTAGGCCAGCTTGTGTAGGGTTGTTCTGTGCATGTGAAAAATCCAGCTGTGGAGAGAACATGGATGGAGTAGCCACTTCGTCAGGCTACTTGACTTAACATGACTAACCTGTTGTCAGGAAGGTTAGACGCCTATGCCTAGTGCTGCAACCATGAGGTTCAGGCTTTGCATGCAAATAAGTAACCATGCTGAAGCCATCGCTGTTACTTTTTTGGTGTAAAATTCCAGGCAGAATGTTTGGGTTTGCTTCGACAGTAAAATTCAGGTTTTCCTTGTCAGTCTCTGTTGTTTGTATAAATTCGTAACTTCACAATCACACACTGATTTCACGTAGTGAAAAGCTGTGAAAGGAATGAGAGGGAGGTGTTTTTACAAACAGTGTGCCTGCTGGTAGATAAAAGCCAGATACTGGTAGGTGAAAGAAACAACGGGAGGAACATAAATTCCAGGGGAATTCCACTAATTGACACAGACAGTTACTCATCCAAGGCCATGCTAAATTCCTGGACTTAGAGAAAAAGAATAGAGATACAAAGAAAAAGGATGGGGGGGGGAGGGGGGGGCAGGACAAAGTGGGGAGGATGCACATTAGAAGGGGGTCTGTATGAGGTGATTCGGGAAGTCTGTACCTCTCAAGTACCTCAGCCAATGGGGAAAGAGAGAAGGAAATGTGGCCAGGAAATCAGGATAAAAAGGAGGCTGCATCCTCCAGCAATCTGAGAGACCCCATGGGAAATTGCCCCATGACCTCTCCCTTTATTCATGAATAAAGCTATGGGACTCCTCTGTCTCCTTTTTGTACATAAACTTCTGGTGTTGTGATGTGTGTGATGTTGTGGATTTCTGACAGCTGCAAGCAAATGAAGAGATTGCAAATTACTTTCATCTGTCATGCAAGACTTTTAATCAGTTTGGGGGTTGGAATCTCTTACAGAAATTTTGTTTTGATTGACAGCTCAGAGCATCAGAAAACTAAGAATTTTTCTAAAGCTTTACATTAATTTTATAAAACAGAATTTTACAGATAAAGGTAAGATATATTTATAGCAAACACTGGTTTTGGCTGTCATTGTGGAATCTCTCTGAGCAGCTAGACTTTTTTGTTTTCTCTTTTGAGACTTCATGAAAAAAAAGCCAAATCCCACAGAACACCAAATCTCTAATCTTAACTGCTGAAATATTTCTGAATTCCTCATATTCATCGCTCTCCAGAAATACTGTGACCTTCAAAGTGCCTACTAAAGCTGCAAGGACATTACAGTCAATGATGGCACCGTTTTGTCTGTCATCCTTCATATACAGCATAATTTTGATTCAAACTTGTAGAATATTTAAATAAAAATATTTCAAAAATTTCTAAAAAACTTTCTGAATACAATGCATCCTGAGGAGATCTAGTGTAGATGCAGCAATTGATACCAAAAGGCTCCAAAGAGGTGTGCAAAGATTTGGTGAGTTTTTTGATATGGTGCAGTAATGTGATGGTGCTAATGTCTTTCTCCAGATTAGAACAGGACAAAATAGCTTTCCAATTCCTTCTTTGCACTGAAAACACATGTAGTTTAATCTTTCTACTAAATAAATCAACTGTTCAGAGCAAGTACAGTTATCTAAATGAACATTTTTATACAGTATTTTATTACTTTATCATATTCATGAAAATTTCTTCATGAATTTTTGTTTATCATGGGTAGCTACATTTTACAACATAAGAACTGTGCAGAAATAATATTTTTCCTTTGTTGAGTTAAAATATTCTGCTTTTAATTTGAAGCATTTCAGAGCCTGAGAGATTTGACTCCATTACCAGGATTTTGTAAAGCTTTTTGTGAGGTGATAATTGCCTGAACTTACTGTCATTAATTCCATTGATGCACAACAGTTTGTGATCTCTTGAATGAAACTGAAGCTTGAAAGGACACTAAGTCCAGTCATGCCCTGCAAAAGTGGGTCTGCATGAAAGCCAGGAGAGATGTAATGATTATGTTCAGGGCTTGGAATAACCTGAAGAGGATACCCCATATTTTATTTTATGGTGGTGTGCACAGACCTATCAGCACCCCAAAATGACGAGAGAAGACAGTTATAGTGACAGGGCTGTCTTTAATCCTGCCTTTTGAAACACAGCAAGAACTCTGATTTGGTTTCAAGTTCCTGTAATATGGATAAAATTAATTTCAAAACAAGGTGGTATATACAGTGAAGTTATGATAGAGGAGGTGTTAGTTTCCCAAGAACGATCAGGATAAAGACAGCCTCATCACAGAAATCAAGACTGCAATCGGCATTCTTTGGGCAATTGTGGCTGAAGGGCTAAGATTTTGTTGTTACTGTGGCTGATGAAAGAGGCACTGATATTTCACCTGCCTAGGACCCCGTCCTCTGCGGAAAAAAGCCTGGCTGAGTCTCCCGGCATGTCACTGTTGGTCTTACTTATTGAAACATTTTTATTTTGAGACAGTGAAACTACTCGCAGCTCGGTCCAGAGCTGTGATCAGCCGACAGGGCTCCTACAGGGGGGCTGCACGGAAATCTCTCACCATG
>NW_008237953.1:310313-319516 GCF_000691975.1 Corvus brachyrhynchos
GAACGCACCTCAAGGTCCCCTTAAGAGAAAGCAGTGATGCCTGGGCACGGTCCCGACACGATGTTGCGGAGCACTACCAGCCGAGGAGGCCTTTGGATGTGTAAATGAAAACTTCAGCAATATCCCCAAGAGACAAGTGCAAGAGCATTAAGTCCTACGCTGCAGCATCTATAGCTTTCATGCACGTTTAGCAGCCCTGTTGCTGCCTTTTATTGCTTGTCACTCTGGGCCGTATCCTTCAGTGCCTGAAGTTTCCAGGCGTGATTTCTCAGTATCTGTGTTTTCTGGCCTTTCAGTGTCTTCAGGGTTCTAACGCGTCCAGGAATCTCTGCTTATTTTGCCTCAAGCTTGTATTGATGCACCAGCCTTTGAATTAAACCTTATTTCCTGGGGTAACTCTTCAGCACGGTGTTCAGGAATGGTCAGCTGCTGGGTTTTGACGTGTAATAATTCTTGAGGAAATAGGGAGTCAGTTGGCTTTTATACCGACATGTCTGTCACAGTCCTCTTTGCAGCTGGGGGCTTTGCTGGGCTATAGCTCCTTGCATTTGGAGGACTCTTTGTGGGTCTTATTGTTACGACTTACCGGTATTGAGCTTCAGGTTACTGGATTCAGTATCTAAAGTATCTGAGAGCTGGCGGGTTGTTTCCAAGTATTGAGAATCTCTGCACAGAAGATTGTAGTTTCACCCTCTTGAGTTGTAAATTCCTGTTCTCCAATGCAGCAATGAAGCCTAACAGGTAATCTATTATTATGATATTTTCTTCCTCTAGTAAAAGCTCTTGTTAAACTCACAGTAATTGTACTGTGTGTTTTAATGCCCTAGGAAAAGGCCTTTGAATCGGGGTTGTTGCTCTCTCAAGTTGTTGCCAGTGCTACCAATTCTATTGCTTAGGCTTACACTCTTCCCAAAAGCAGTTGATGCAGTTGTAGCAGTTTGTGGAGCAGAGAGCCTTTCAATGCTAAATATGTGCTAGATAATGAGCACCTTTGTAGAGGAAGATATCAACAAGTTGTCACTGTCTTTTTGGGCAGTTATATGAAACTAGTCGTTTTGAGGTTTCTCTGCAGTTACATGACTTTGTCAGAGATCACTTCCCCTAAGACCAATACTCAGACTATAACAGCTGTGGATAGTCAAGACTTGGTCTTGACTGTGTGTTCCTCCTTTGAATGTCTTAGCAAGTCTGCTCTGAACCTCTGAGTTAGGGTAGTGATGGTGTAACTGGTGTAGCTGACAAATGTTAAGCAAATGGCATGTTGAGAGAAAAATCTTGTGGTTTTTTGGAGGGGAGGGGGTCAGCTCTTTATTTGGGCCATGCAAAGTTGATTTGTTACATAGGGTACAACCAGAAAACTTCTGGATTTTATGTAATATTCATGGGGCTATCAACTTAGCAGCTGAGAATGACCAACCTCTGTGGAATGTCCTTGTACCCCCTCAGTTTGGTATAAAGCTTGTAATAATGGATGTGTTACTAGAAGAGTGCACCTCTGTTTGGGGAAATAAATAATAGTGATTAAAATTACTAAATTGTTAAACTAATTGCTAAACTTCTGGGTTTTTTTCGCCGTGATTTTGCGCATAACTACCACTAACTTCATTCCACTTATTAATAATTAAACAGTATAGACTAGCGTGTAAACCCATCTGAATAGCGGAATCAGATTTTGGTGGTATTATGGTTGAAATGATGGAATTCACTGTATTATACTAGTGTTCTTGGAATCATCTCATCACAGAACAGGGTTGAAAGGCCCATGTTGGAAGGGATCTCAAAGGATGGTCTGGTCCAACTTTTCCTAGGAAAGGCAGCCTTGAAGATCATCTGCTACCTTGTCCAGTTTCATTTTGAAAACTTTCTGTGATGGGGGCTTAACCCTGAGAAGGTTGTTTTAGTGAAAGGTAGCACCAGAAAGAAGTTCCTAACACATATGAAATCTCTTCTTGTGCAACTTGCCTGCACTTTAGCCTCTTACCTCCATGGGGCTCCTTGTCAAGAGAGCCTTCATCATTGTAGCCTTTCAGGTACCTGAGGTGCTGTGATGTGGCTTATATGAAGCCTTGTCCAGGGAGAAGAGAGATGGCTCCTTCAGTCTTTCCTCGTATGGCAGTCTCACCAGCCTTTTCATAACCTTCACAGACTTCTTTTGGATGTTCTGCAGCCTGATCATCTTCATAATCCTCCTTTGGACTCCTCCAGTCTGTTTTATCTAATTACTAGGATGTTTGCTTGTTTGGGCTACAAAAAGTCTTGTTAAGTTTAATGATTTTTGTTTTATTCTAGTATTATTTCTTGAGCATATTAAATCTGTAAAAAAGGGTCTTTAGAAAGGCTCAAAGCACATCTAGTCTTCTATCTTGCAATGTAAGAAGTTTTACAGTAGTCAGATTTTTTGTGGTATTATGTTTTAATGTTTGGAAGGTTTAGTCACAAAGTTCTGTAAGTTAGCCATTTTTTAAAGATAGTTCTTCACTGTATTTTTCAGAGCAGTTTTTACTAAATTTCTGGAGGTATTTTCAATTTGAAGCAAACCTCCTGAGAGGACTTTATCAGATAATGCAATACTTTGACCTTTAGAATCAAAACTATTTATTATGAAATTACACAGCTGTAAGGAGACAACTTTTAAGCTTTGTTTTTTATGGAGAAAATTGACTCCTATTTCGCTGCCTACGAAAACTTGTACTTTTGACCTAAAATGTGTGTATTTTCTCTTCTACTGACTGTTGCTTTGTGATTTTTAGACTGTATTAGCTGAGGGTTTGGGTAAAGGCTGGTTGTAGGTATTGCAGCTCTTGTAATTGTAACACTTGATGTTAACCCGGTTCATTCTTACCACAGTGACCAAACTGCATTTGCCAGCTCTTTATTCAAAAGGCCCAGTTGGAGAGCTTGCATTCTTTACCGGTCCAGGAAAATTAAATTTGTTGATCATGCACTAATACTCTCTGTTCTTTTGAAATCTCTAAACCTTTGTTGCTAATACTTGTAAAAGGTTTTCTTCTTTCATGTACATACCATGACTCTGGTAACATTTATATATAGTTCCTGAATACTGTGTTTTTGAGTTTGTAGCTGTGGTTTTAAGATGGCATGGAAAGTTTCTATGGAATTTTATCTTAGACTGCCTGTAATTTTCTTATTTTTAAATTGTTTATCCCAATAGTATTCTTTCAATTACAGTGTCATAAGGATTGTCTAGAGGGAAGCTGTGGTAGGCAATTCTGTAATTCAGCGAGTACTGGCACACATGAAAACAAAATGCCACAGGACAGAGTCTAACTTCATGTGTCTCTTTGGTGTGTTGCTTGCAATAGCTGAAGCCTTTTTTTTTTTAATATTCTGGGACACTCTGTTAGTCTTCTGCAAATTGTGTAATTAACCATGCTTTAATTCACAAGATTAATTGTTTGAAGTTGGTATTAGAATCACATGGACAGACAGATTTAAAGAGGAGAAAGTGAGATTGTTTTTGGAGTCATAATTCTGCTACAGTCTGATATTTAGCAAAATAAGAGCCTGAGTGTGTGAATTGCCTTTCACTATTTCCAGTTATGAAGTTTTGTTGTAAAGGAAGATTAGTTGCCTGTGTATAAGTTGTTTAAGAAGTTTATTCACCCTAGGTGTCCCACAGCTGAGTCTCAGACATCCAGTTTCTGGGGAAAAACCATTAATAATTGTGTGGTACTGCAGTAGGGACAGCTCAAGCTAGGTGCCTCAGTAGGGGAACCCAGAACAAAGATATACCTGGGATTTTATACCCTTACAACCTATGCACCTATTCTTTGCACACTTCACACACCTTGCATGCACCTCTTACTCTGATGGTGATTTTTGTTTTGGGGTCTTTTTGTTCGTTGTCACATTTTTTCTCTGTAGCTGTTTTTACCTGGATGGGTTGCAGCTTCTGAAGATAGCCATGACTTCTCAATCTTCTAGTTTGCACTGGTCTCAGAGCCTCCCTTCATTGTAGCTAAACAGTAGTACAAGACTTATTCAGCATTTCAAGGTGAAAGTTTGCAGCTTGTGGCCTAAAGCTTCAGCACTTTGTCTGCTTGTGCTAAGCAAAACTACTTAGATAAAAGAATCCAGTTAAAAGAATTCAGCTAACTAAACCCAGTCTACAACAGTCATCCCTTTGTTTTTATTAAGCTTTCCCACTATTATGTCAGAAAGAACTCATGAAGTCTTTCAAAGCATTTAACTGCTATCCATAATGTCAAATACAGTGTTATTACAAGTAACAGGCATAATATCCTGAAGCTTTAACAGCAAAATAAGTGCACAGTAGGACAGTATATGACCATTTCCATTTAGGTTCTATTTGGACTTTTGTGAAACTACCGTAATTAATACTGCAGTAACACCATTGAACGTGTGGGTTTTTTCCTCAAAGCTTTTTTTGCATTTATTTAGCACACTGGGTCAACCACTGATCTCCAAGAGGCTGGTCCTGGGTATTACTAGTCCTGTTCATGACAACCCTAGATGTTGGTGAGGGATATTTCCTGATATTGCATTATATTTCAAAGTATACTGCTTCCTAAACTTACATGATAAACCTACCTGACTACAAGTTTGAGTAATTTTATTTTACTTTATTTTTTTGCATTTTGTTGGAGCCTTTTGTATGAGCTGGAGAGTGTACTACAGAAATTTCCCTTGAAAGCTTAACGGCTACCAACAGAATTTGGATTTAAAATCCATCAGAAATATTATTTTCTGCTGAAGCGAGGGACTCTCATTCTTTCCATAGCATACCCATTGCATGACACACTCCAAAAGCGTATTAAGAATCAGTATAAATAGTCACTTGCTGGTCATGTCACCACCAGGCTGCTCTTACTAACTCAATTAATTTGGCCTCTTGGGCTATCACCAAGGGTGTAGAGGTTCAGTTTCAAGTCCCTCAAAGTTTCTCACCAATGCATAGCCTCTGTGTTGTTTTCCATTTATATAGTATGAAGATCCACTGGTGAACAGTGTAAGATCTGAGGTCTGTAGAGGCTGATTTTACAGATCTGTCCATAGCTGGCTGGAGTGAAACACCTTGCAACAATCATGATGTGGCTCACAGTTGGAAGGAACAAACAGTAGAGTTGCTAAATTCCAAATGTGACATGCTTTTAAAGTAATAGTAAATAAATTAATGATCTAAGATTCAGAACTATTGGTGTTTTGAGGGGGCAATGTTTCTGTAGCATGTTGTTTAAGAATCAGTTTCACTTTGTGTTACACACACAGTTATGTGACCTAGAACCAATATTCCTTTTACAGCTTGGAATATCCCTTCTTTCTCCAGACTCCAATTCCACTTCCTCTGCCTTCGTAACTTCTTGCAATGGTTTACTTAACTGCCCTAGCCCTGGTAGTTGGGGGTCATCAGTGCTGTTCCTAAAAAAATCCTCACAGTTGTTTTCCTTGTTGGTTTGTTTGGTCAAGGTATTTCTTCCATAGCCTTGGACCTATTTTGGGTCTACTTTGTCCTTTTGAAATATACTGGAAAGAAGGATAGTATTTCAAAGCTGGTGGGGGTTTCCTCCCTTTGGTTTTTTTTGGTGTTTGTTTGTGGTTTTTGTTTTGTTTTATTTTTTTGTTTGTTTTTGGTTTGTTATTAGATTTCGGGGGGGTGGGGTTTTTTTGTGTTTTTTTTTCTGTTTGTTTTGTTGGGTGTTTTTTTGTTTGTTGGTTTTTTGGGGGGGAGTTGGTTGTTTGGTTTTTGTTTTGTTTATGGATTAAGCCCAAGCTATCAGTTCTACATCAATGCTGATTTTACTCCACAGCTTTGTGGCTATGGTTTTCAGTATTTCTGGTATTTTTAGTTCCTTTTGTAAGCTTTTGGTGATCACACTCCTTCCCATAATGATTAGGTCTGTCCATTCAGGGAACAAATGTAATTCCCTATCTTGGGCCTGTAAGAGGTCTCTTAGTATGCTAAGGAGTCTTCTGTCAATGTGAGCCTTCCGCAAGCACTCTTATTCTCATTTGCTCTTTGCAGGTAGTTACCTCCCTCAGCTTGTGGATTGCATGCCAGCTGCCACCCTCATATCCTAATGCCCCTTACATTAGGGAGTCGGAGAAACAGCAAGGTTTCTACTTTAGCTTATGCTCACTGATAGTTGCAAGCTGGGCTCCTTGTGGTGTTTGTCTAAAGCCAAGGCATTCTACAAAAAAAATTTAAAAATTTAAAAAAGGCGAGAGCACGCTCGCTCAGTAGGGGCCAGTGAAGAGCCACAAAACACAGAGAAATACCTCTTTCCAAGTAAAAGTCTCACTTGTTTGAGGATCGATGGTATGGATAGAGAAACTTGCTGAGAGCTAGACAGCAACACCGGAAAGGCAGCTAGATTTTGCTGCATTGTTTTAAATCCATCTGTTAATACAGAGATATCCAGTGTCCAGCAAACCAAGCAATGCAGTTCTTAAAAATACAAGTTCTGCTTTTCCAGTTGCAAGTTCTGTGTACATACTTATTAAAAATACTTCTCTAGAAAGTCTTCTTATCTAAGTGCTGCAGTGTTAGCAGAACTAATACTAATAGTAAAGTAGTATTGTGGGGAAAGTGAAAATTACTTAAGTATGTTTGGTCTGTATGATTTAGATGTCTTGTAAAACTGAGCTTTTTTCTTTAGCACTGTGTAGTTCTAGTAGTACTGGTAATTTTAGTATATAGATTCTTTCCCTCTAATAATAGCTCAGCTGCTTCTTCTGGGAAAAAAATAAGCTGGGTCTGTTGAAACACTTTAAGCATCAGATTTCTTTTCTGCTTTCTCAGTTGAGAAAGTAAAGTGATAGGCAACTTAGCCAACAGACTGGGCTGCTGCAGTAACCTGCCAGAGAAGCTGTGGTGATGTGGAAAATCGTGGGACACGCATTCAGGTGAATACAGGTTACAGATGTAATTTTAAGACACAAAAAAACCAATTTAAAGAGATATTAAACTAGGTAACTAGGAAAGAGAGATCTTCAGTTTTCAGAATTGTTTGTAAGGCCTCCAGTAGATGTAGCCCAGTTCTTTAATGTATTATGTCAGTGATATACAAGATTGCTCATGCTTTGTCTTGATTTTGTTGCCTTGTTTTTTTGTCCCTAAAGAGTAGGTGGCCCTTAAAGTGCTGTAGATTAAACTGAGTCTGTGTTAGGACGTACACATAGCAGAGGATTAAAATTGTATAGCTTATGCTATCACTGCTGCCAAGCTCCAGTTTGGTTTGAACTTAGGTAGATGCAGAGCTGAAAGTTGGGCTGGTTTTTGAACTGATTCACAAGCAGGTCACACAAACTCCTGCCCTGAGGGTGACTTGTCCTGCTAGAGAGATACAGATGCTGCATACTGCTTTAATTCACTACTTCTGGATTGACTGGTTTGTCAAACCAGTTAAAGATGTTTTTGTGGCACTTATTACCTGTATAAAATAGTCTTTCTAGTGTTTAAAATCCATCTGCAGTAATTAGAGCCACCTGTTAGATCAAAGCGAAATAGCCCAGCACTGAAATTGGAGTAGAACAGGCTACTTTGTCCAGTGTGCTCAGTGCTGCTGACATGTAATACACTTACATATATGGCAAGGAGGCTTGTTCTGAAGTACTTCTAAGAGGTACTGGGTAATAGAACCAGACACTATATTTTTAAAATCACTTCTTCATCTTCTTTTTTTGGCATTATTTTGCAAGTTCTAAGGATCTCTTTGAATCTTGTGGTGAAATTGAGGTTAATACTAAGTATGTAGGGATGGGTGTCTCTGACTACTGCATTCTTGCCAAAGGAATCTATTTGGAATAACTGATGCTTCTGATAGCCAATGAGAGGATCAAAAATTAATAAAAAAACATAGTCTTCTGTTGCATTCAGTTGTGCATTCAGATCCAAACAAAATGACTAAAATAAGGGCAGAAATAGTAGTCATTTTTTTCCACAGCAAGATTCCAGTTTGGAATTAACAATTGTATAGTTGGTAGTGTAGTTGAGATGTGTGTAGAGCGGATGTTTCCCAACAGTGTGTACAATTCTATATCTTTTATAATTTTGCTTTGTGTTAAAGCCTCCTGATTTGAAAAGCTTACTCAGAAACTGATTTCAAAAGTTGTCCTTTGTTCAGAGATTACATCATAATTTGGGTAATGCAAATATGCTCACTGCTTTAAGGATAGAGTAACTCCAAACCTTGAGAAGAGAGAATTACTGGAATGCATTGTGTCAAGTGGCTTGTAGTTTAAAGAAAAGCAAACCTGGAGTTGCTTCTGCACAACAAATAAAACTATCTTCTCTGTACAAATATGACTGTCCTTACTGCATAACAAAAATCTTTTTTTACCACTTATTCACCAAGTGGATAGTTCTTTGAAGTTTTCTCTTTATGAATGGTGTTTGACTTCATCCTCAGCACCTAAGCTTTGATCAGAAATCTTCTTACATGGGCATTTCAATGGCGCTATGAATTAATTTGCATTTTAATATTGTGACATAAAGTAGCCTTTTTTCTCTCTATGTGCTAGCAGCAGAGGCACAGTAGCCAGGACGGTCATTTGTCCACTAAACTGAGTTCAGTTATCTGCTCAGTGTTCCACAGGTATTTCTTGTGGAAACAGTAGCTCAGTTTTGTTTGAGACCAGTTTTTCTGTTCCTTACTTGGTTGAGTTACACTGTTGGCTGAAAAAGGTGTTGGTTTAAATATAGAGGCCTAGCAGTCAGAAAGCCTTGCTTGCTTCTGGAGAACTGTGTCCCAGATAGAGCACAGAATTTGGGAAAATGGGAAAGGAAGCACATAAAGAACCTTAATCTTCTCCTAGATATATACAGGTTGAGTGGAAAACCTCAATTTATTCTATTATAATGCACAATTTCTTTCCATTCAATCTGCCCAACCCGGTCGTCCTCAACCTCAACAGTGGCTGAAAGAAATTCTAAAAAGCTTAAATATAGTTTCTCTTGGAATATGTTTATGTTCTAGAATTAGTGGTGTTGAAGTCTTTCTACTTATTGCTTGGGTCTCTGCCACCTGAACTCGGTGGGTGACCTTTAGTGTTGGCGAATGGTCCTTTCTGTCATAGAACAGCAGTATGAGGAAGTGACCCTGCTCTGCTTGTTTGCTACCGTGGCCATGAGCTTAGAGAAGCTGGAGGCTTAGGCTTCTAAATTGAGCTCATCTGGCAGGAGGTGTGTTGTTTCACCATAAACACCTGTCTGAAAGGGTTCC